>NC_056735.1:1735783043-1735850543 GCF_019279795.1 Protopterus annectens | reverse complement strand
CAATAAACAAGTATTATAAACATTTATATACACTATGTACAATTGACCTGAACAAAGGAGGGAAAACAAATTAATAAAATATATGAAATTAGTAACAAAAAATTATAATATTCAATTAATAAAGTATAAAGTCACACATTAATTATTTAGGGTTCATTTTTAATGTCTCAGTAAGAGTTAACATTTTTTTCCCCAAGGATTGTTTGTCCATGTTTTAGGTGAAATTCTCGATTCCTTCACCTTGATTTCTAATGTCGCTGTTTCTTCCATCTATCTCAAGAATTCTTCCAAAGAAGGTTCTTGTGAAGACTTCCACTTTCTAGTTATACGTTTCCTTTCCACAGCTAGTATGGACCAAAGTAGGTATAGATCTTTTTTTTCATTCCAATAGTATCATTAACATTTAAGAGGACTAAAGATTTGGTTAAAATAAAGGTATCTGTGAATATAGCTTGGAGAAAAATAGTAATTTCTTCCCAGAATTTTTTTATATTAATACAATAAAAAATATATATTAGACTAATCAGCTTTACAGTTTAAAGAACATCTCCAACAAATGGATTTATCAAGTGAATTGAATTTGGCTAGTTTATCAGGTGTAATAAATGCCCTGTGAATATATTTCCATGTAAATATTTTCCATACTTGTAAATTAAATGTTAAGTTAACAGAACATAAAATATTTATTTTACTCTCAATTGATAGATTTGTGTGATATCCTTTTGCTATGAAATTCCAATATCTTGCATTAGGGTTAGTTTTATATGTTATCAATATTTTGTATACTTTTGAAATTAGATTCGTCCAATTATAATTGCCGTAAATAACTTCAGATATTAGACTTATCAAATTTGGACTAGTTTTATAAGGAGAATTAATAATTTTACTATTAAGATCCTTAACATATGATAATATGCTTTGTAGTATTAACCAATCTGCTGATGGAATGTCATATTTATTCTGAATATGGAATGTCATATTTATTCTGAATTTGTTGAATGTCTAATACTACTTGATTCTCTATACAATTTTGCCAACAAGTGAAGTTTTTCCCCTCCCATCTAGTTAAAATAACATTATGAATTTTATTGAAGAAATTCTTTGTAGAGCTAAAGGGTATTATCAAGTCTAGCCAAATCTTAATATCCGTGTTAGTATATATAAATCTTCTTAATAAATTGTAAATATTATTAATATAATTTAAGTATGTTGGTTTTTGTTATATTATATTGAATATTAACAGTCAATATGTGTCACATCCTATTATTTTGTTCACTTAATATACAATTTTTAATTATTTTATTTTCATTTAGAAAAATAATGGTGTGCAATGTTTTCCATGTTGAACAATAATTAGGATCTATCCATTTAATGATAGTTCTTAATATGGAAGCTTTTATGTATGATATTATGAGATTCAGTATTTTGAGTTTTCAATATTTTGAACTTTCAAGATTTTGGTCTCAGTCTTTTGGATTTTAGGCTTTCGAGATTTAGAAGTAAAGTGAAGTGAACCCATATATATATAAATATATATATATATATATATATATGTATGTATGTAAAAAAACTAAGGACGAAAGAAAAAGTTAATTAATATGTGTGTGTGTGTGTGTGTGTGTGTGTGTGTGTGTGTGTGTGTGTGTGTGTGTTTGTATATATATATATATATATATATATATATATATATATATGTGCTGCAGTAGCATTGCCGCCTCACAGTAAGACGTTGTCCTGTTCGATTCTCAGCTAAAGCATCTTCTGTGTGAGTGGGCGTACCTTCGTTGCAGGTTTTACGTCAGGGCTGGCAACTCGGTATGTAAAAATCTACTGCCAATCATTAGCGGACCAGAGTTCCGCTGTGGTAGCCCCTAACCGGGAAAAGCCGAAAAATACAATATATATATATATATATATATATATATATATATATATATATATATATATACATATATATATATATATATATAGATAGATATGAGATATATGAATACCCTGAGACCATGTGCAAAAATGGGATACAGTGGTTTGTGGATAGATGGATGTATAATGTAAGATTGTGTATGTGTATATCTATATCTATATATATATATATATATATATATATATATATATATATATGTATATATACAAAATATGTATATCTATGTTTAGTATATAGATTGATAGTATACATGCATAAGTTTATGCCAGGTCTTTGAACTGCACTCCATCAACCCCTGCTAAATTTGGAAGTTATTGATCTTATTACATCTCTTAACAACACATAAATTAGCTTTAACATACATTCTGAAGGGGTCGGTCTGATTCTCCCATTCTTAGGATGTGATCTAATGGGAGATGATATGTTTGAATCTCAATTCAACATCTGTGAACATTTTAGTCAGTAGATGAAATGTGGGTGGTGTGTGTGTGTTTGGGTGTCTTTGTGTATTTGTGTGTATATGTATGTATGTATACAGATAGATATCATCACATTTTTTTCTTTTCTGTATTTTATATACACCAAAAAATGAAAATAGTCCAGTGCCAGTTGATTGCCACCTTATCTTTACTCTCCCTCTAATAATGCTTATAGGAAACTGGTTAGCAAAATTTTACTTTTTGTGCTGGCTTACCCTCTTGCACAAATTGATTCAGCAACAGAAGAAGGTATTATACAAATTCAACAAAAGTTTTATATAATTATCTGCTTAGGTAACAATGGCAGCACACACTCTGAAGTGAATGGCAAAAACAGTACCAATCAGTTAGCATGGCAGGCTTAGTGATTACCTTGAACATAGCTAGCAGAATCAGTAGAGTTAATTAATGACTATATTAATATATAACCGTAAACTTGTGGGCCTTTTGTATAGGAAAAGCACCATAAGGAGTCCTGTGCAGCTTCTGCTGAAAATGCTGATCTACACTTCACATGCACTCATGCACACACCTCTTAAACTTACCTTACCACTAAACTTCCCAGCACTTACCTCTTCAGTGATGAGTGAGTATTTCCTTTTGGCTGTGTATATTACTGTAAGGTGTAATATATAGCAGTTTTAATCTACACAGCTGATCAATTTTATGAATCATTCAGCTCATAGTTGCCTTGCGGGAGGCAGTTCCGGGGGGAGAAATTACTTGGCTAATTTGCATATGCCTGTCCCTCGGACTTCTTCATTATCATCTGGTATGGCCACAGAGACAGCCCACCATGGTGCTGCATATCTTTGTACAAAAGCACCATGATATGGCTGTCTTTGAATTGCAAAAGGTACCATGAGGTGTAAATATCATGTACAACTCATGGAAACCTTTATGAATTTGATCAAATGTCTTGTTGTTTCAATTAGCTTTTACATATGTTATTATCAGCTGTCCAGAATTGTACAAAGGGCCACTATAATGAAGTTGTAGACTGCCACTGGATGGAGTTAGATTTATACAAAATAATTTAGAAAACTACTTTGGTTTATAATAATTATCTATTAACTAAAATTCCACTGATACTGAAATGAACCATTTAATTATATGTGAATAATCCACAATAATAATCTAAACATCCACAGGAATCAAGCACAATAGTCCACAGACGTAGATTTATAACGGCAGCAAACGAAGGCAGCAGAAAATAGCAAAGTTCAATAGTACACGGATTAAACAATAGAGTCCAGAGTTTATTATTAAATGTAAGCGCTTTCACCTTTCGGCTTCTTCAGACATTTACAAAGAAAAAAATGCAACCCTTTTAAATATTGTATAAATGCATTTCATTGGTAAATCAAATCACTACGTCATTCAATTAAAAATATGTATAAAACATATACCTATTTCATTAAAAACAACTACTTTCTAATATACTAGCTTAAAAATATCTATATAAAAAACTATTACATATTTTGTGGATTATTCAGTTGTTTATATCCACAGGTCTCTTTACCTTCTGGTGTGGTACCTGTTTACTCATTTAATTATATGTACTCATAAGAATGCACAGTGGAATGCATCAGTAAAATGTAATAGCTAAACACAGAGATGGGGAAATTCCCTCTATTTCTGTATGTTTATTGATATTGCTCTATGGAGTTTTTTGTGTGTAGTTGTAGGGGCAGGACAACAAAACATTTATTACTATGCTACACGTAAGCTCTGCTGAAAAACAGCATCCACACTAGCAAATGCTTGTTTCACTCTGCAACATGTGCTATCTGTTCACCTTTAATGCATGAACAATGAACAATGGTGAAGTCTACAGTGGTTTTCAACTGCAGCATTCACTGTACACTCACATGTATTAATATTTCATCGCAATGCCTATAAATTCTCTGTTAAAAACAAACAAAACAAAAAAACTATTTCTTATATTTTAGTATACCATCTATATAATTAATGTTAGGTTTGTTTGGCTGAAAAAATATTGTTCCAAATTAGCCTTTTGAATTTTTTTTTTGCAGTTGTTTACAAGTATATTTCTTAGGAAAGTTTTATTTATTGTTTGCTTACTGGGAAAGTTCTACCTGGAATTAGCCAATTTTCAGCAGAGGCCCAGGGAGAAACACTCCAGATGCATGTCGTTGTAACATGGGAAGAAATTAAGAAATTGGAGCACCTACAGGAAACCCACACAAATGTAGGGAGGACATGCAGACTCCGCACAGAAGGTACACCACCTGAGAATCGAACCTGAGAACTTCTTGCTGTGAGGTGACAATGCAAACCACTGTACCAATGCGCCATCCAGCACCACTGCATCATCCATTTTAAAATGTATATATTACACATTTCAGACAAAAGTATCATAAATAGGATAAGTTATGAAGGCAATACTGTCTGGTGAACACATGATTAACTTTTGCAACACTACAATGAAAAAGAAACAAAATAAAAATGTTTATGGACAGTATCAGGCATAAAATATCATCCATGACTAAAAACTAACATTCAAACTATAAATGTGTTTAATTATATTACTGTTGTGTGACAATATTTTACTCTTTTTATTAGATGCTTCATATTGAGTTGTAGAGCATGGGCAGATAGCTGGAATTTAGCTAAGGGGTAGTCCACTGGGTTTTCGGGCTTCCTTTTCTCAGAGATTTAAGAGTAATCTGCTATCCTGACTGCAATGTCATATAATTCTAGTATATGTTGGATAATAAAGGTTTGTGAGAAGGTTTAAAGAATACAATACTGTTTTTATTGCTCTTTTAGTTGCTTCTGCCATTCTCTCTTTAAATGTTCTGAGATACTGCAGTTAGTTTCACATTATTTTTCTGTTCAGTTTGCATTTTGATTGGTTCATATTTACTTCCTTGCAGCATTATTATATTGTGTTCCTACAGAGCATTCAATGAGTTATCAGTATGTTAGCCTGACAGAGCTAAGCTAAGTAATGGTTCTGCTAGTTTCTGCCTGTCTTGATTTTTTTTTTATTGGGGTGTGCCTTCCTGCTTATGTACTTATGTTATTTAATTTTACTTTTAGGAAGTTGAGGATGGATTAGAGATAAAACATATTTGGAATAACCTCAGTACAGTGGATGGTATAACTATGCCTAATTGCAGTTTAATGTATATATCATCATCTGTTGCTGTGATAAATTACGTCAGGAAAACCATGTAAGAAAACACTTTATGATCAGGAATTTTATTCCAAGCAAACAAAAGTGCTGTTATATGTGTTTTTTATTAGACTATAATCTCAGATGGGGATCTTCCTGAATTTTGTGCCTTTTTGTTGGAGTACAGTGTGTAAATTACAGATTTTTGGCTATAAGTAAGTTAAGGGTATCTTTGAAGACACTACATGATGTAGAGCAAGTGTTCCCACTCTGACCCTCTCAGGAGGTTGATTTCCATGTATCCTCACATGGCGAGTGATAGTTCCCTTTTAGGAGATCTTCTCATTTTTGTGAATCTGCCTTTCGAATGCAGCTACCATTAAGGTTTATACTGTGACTTGCACATCAGGAGGAGGTAGTAAACGATGAATAATATGCTAATGTCAAAGGGCTCTTAAGTCACTTTTCTAGATTCAGGGCATGATGGGTACTTATTAAAAAGAATAGTGGTTCATTTATATGTCTTGTCTGATCTGACTATACCCGTGTGTGTGTGTGTGTGTGTGTGTGTGTGTGTGTGTGTGTGTGTGTGTGTGTGTGTGTGTGTGTGTGTGTGTGTGTGTGTGTGTGTGTGTGTGTGGAGGTAACCACTCCTAAATGTATTGGAAAAATTTGTTTTTTATTACATTAATCAGATGTGTTTTATAGTTGCTCATTGCATAAACTGAAAATAGTTTCATTAAATACTAATGGATTATGACATTTTTAAGAGATAGTTTTGTGATGTTGTCCAGAGTTAATGAGATTCATTGAGCAGTACATGCTGTAGTTTATCAGGAACTCTTCATACTCATCTAGATGCAGGAGGGGAGGTGGGAATTCTTATGATAAAGCCCCTGCTCTTGATAGGTGCTGGGATTTAATACTAATACAGTAGCCACCTGACAGCATGAACATTGGCTCTAGGTGATTGTCACTGTTAATGTGACACCCCGACCCCAGGCGCAAAAATGGGAAAAACGATTTATGGATGCATGGATGGATGGAAGGACAGATTTGTGGATGGTTGATGGTTTAGCTCTGGTAAAAGGGCAGGATAAACAATATGTATGTAATGCTTTCTTCATATGTATCTAGTGTCTAACTAGTGTATCTAGTGTCTAACTAAAAAGGTTAGCATATTCAAATTTAATTAAATAAATCCGTAAAGAACCTATGTAAAACCTTTCAATAATTGTTAAGTATACCACTTGTATCATATTACAATTAAAATGACCTTGGCAATAATACAGAACATTACTTTTTTCCGATAGTGCCAGGATTATGTACATTTATAAATCTACATTGTTTGCATGTGTCCCACTTATTACATGCCTTTACTAATGATGTGTGATTTGTTGACCTTAATATTTTCCAGCTGAGTCTTTATATTCATACATCCCTATAACTAAATGACAGCATCCATCCAGTTTTGTCTATCAGTACCTCCTCTACTTGAAAAACATTCCAGTACTTTTTTATTATTGCTTGTATTCACATACAATGGAAAAAAGTAGCCATAACAAAGTAACATAGTTTAAACCCTCATTCCTATCTTTTTTTCTTTGTAGGTTTAATTAAAATAGGTGCAAATGAATCATATCTTTTTCTATTAACTTCTTCAATAACATTGTCAATTAACCGAATATGACATTTCCTGTCTAAAAACATCTGTTTCGGATCACATACCTCCTGTTTATATATGCCATCACTGGAGGTCAAATGCCTCACAAAGTGACCTTTAACAATGTTTTATTTCATCATATAAGTATGGCCACTTGTGTAAAAGGAATTACAGTACATAGGTTTTCTGTATAATTTGGACCTAAATGTTGCCTATTAATATCTTTGCACATAAAACATCAAACAAAAATAATCCTTTTACCTGAGTTATCATGCGTAAAGATCATAAAATGAGTAGTGTCCGCTAAATATCCAAAAAACTGTTCCAACATACTAATATCTGCTTTCCGCAATATAAAAATATCATACAAAAATCAGGTGTAAAAAATGAAAAAATTCAAAATAATTTGAATTAAAAATGTATGTTTTCTCCTACTGGCATAAAGCAAGATTTGTAAATGCTGGTGCAAAATCTGCTCCCATCTCTACATCAGAATTCAGCCTAAAATATTTCCCTTCAAATATGAAAAAAAATGTTGGCTAAAACCATGTCCATTTAATCACAAATTAAATTAATCTCATTTTCAGCTATATGGTGTGAATCAAGAAGTAATTCCCTAAAGAATCCATTCCTGACTTCTTGGGTATCATAGTAAACAAATTGTTCACATCAGCTTTTACAAAAATCAAACTGTTGTACATCACAATATTCCTTAGCAAATCTAACAAATGCCATCCTTAATCTTCCTTTCCACATACATTGCCAGGGGTTCTGTCTTACAGCCTCTGGTAAAAATAATAGACTGCAATGGAGGATTATTTTCATCTTAATGAATTTTAGGAATTCTGAAAATATATGGAATGTTTAGCTTTTCAACTTCCAAAACTTCAAAAGTTTTAGGTCAATTAACTGATTAATAAATAATTCATGTAAAAATATGTCAATTTTACTACAAGCCAAAAACACTTCATTCTTTGATGGAACAGATTAATAATTGTCAATGTGCAGTAAATTAAACATTTTACACTGTAAATAAGAGAGTCCTTAATTCCCATCCCTCCCCTTCATTCAGTTTCATTATGCTTATATTTTTATTTGAAAAGACCTTATTCAAGCCAGACTCAGACTGTGAAACCCATTTATCTTTCCTCCTTCTTCCATTTAACAATATATATATATATATATATATATATATATATATATATATATATATGTGTGTGTGTGTGTGTGTGTGTGTATGTCTATATATATATATATATATATATATATATATATATATATATATATATATATATATATATATGTATATAGGTTTGCTGTCATAACGTCAAACTGGACCCCATTGGCCCACATCCGTGAAAGTGACAAAGTCAAATCCCGACATTGCCAAAACAGGACTCGACTTCGACCTCAGAATGGGCTTCAACATGGGTCGAGAGAGGGACGAGATTCATACTTTGACAATGTCAGGTTCGACATTGTTGCCATTCGGCCTCCGGACTTCGACTGAAGTGGGTTTGACCGAATCCACTTCAACCTTACGATAGTAAACCATATATATATATATATATATATATATATATATATATATATATATATATATATGTGTGTGTGTGTGTGTGTGTGTGTGTGTGTGTGTGTATAAATATATATGTATGACTGTACAAGATGTTCAAACATAGCAAAAGTAAGAGGGAGTGGTGGATTAAAAAGACTACTTTTGTTTCTCTTGTCCCATACATAGTAGCTAAATATAACTTCCTTAAATACAACTTCTCTTCTACCAACACAACTCGCATTTGCTCTTTTTGCTGGTAAAAACATGCACCCTTTGTTAAACAATTCTACATGTGTTTTAGTTACAATAATGTCACCAAAGCTGTAAAGCTTACAGTTGCAGGCTACTTCATAAGTTTGTACACTGTCCTTATTCCGTTTAGTGAAAATATATATTACCAGTCCATTTTCTGCCATTCTCCCTTAGTTTTATTTATTTATTTATTTGTTTGGCAGTTGTTTGCCAGAAAGTCTGATTGGGCATGAATCCTGTTTTCAGTGGCGGCCCGGGAAGAAAAGCTCCAACATACATAGTACAATTAATAAACTACATAATATTATCACATGAAGTGCAGTGACAAATAGCAGAATCAACATACAGGATAAATGAAGTCAGAACAGAAAATCATAAAGTGAATATTAAACAACAATTATGGGATACTGAACACCTAGTAAAGTACAGTCAGTAGTGAAAACCAATGGTAAAGTTATTAAGCATTTTAAATAAGGGTAAAAGACTAAGAGACAGGAAAGAGATTTTGCAGATGGCAGGAGATTACGAAATGGACTTAAAGTAGGGAGGTGTTTGAGAAGTAACTGGTGCTTTGGCTAATAAGAAGGGAGGAAAGGTGAAAATGAATAGCAAGGGAAAGGGAAGGAAGACGGAAGAGAGGGGAGAGAAAGAAAGAGAAAGAAAGAGTAACGGGTAGTGCCAGCCTGGTGTAAGACATGCACAGAGCCAGTAGTTGAGGAGAAATCTCTTTAGTGATTGTTTGAATATGTGTCTACATGGCATTGCTCTAATATCTGTAAGAATACTGTTCCAGACCTTTGCTAATGAGTAGAAATTTAGGGAGTGACCCACAGATTTTTTTCAGTTTATGGATTTCAAGGAGGTGTTTCTCAGATGAACGAAGAGGGTGATTAGGGAGGTAATGGTTAAGAATGGTGCTGGTTGCTGGGCCCATTGTTTTTGTATATATTGTTCCTGTAATTTGGTGGCTGATTCTTTTTCTAGGCTAACCACTCTGATCTCCCTGCTTATGGTTCTTCTAAAAAGCCTTGTGAATCCACTTGTCTGAATTCATCTAAAGTGCCCAGCGAGGATTCTTCACTGTTACCAAACAACAAGGTAATTTTGGAACTTTTCATATGCAGTGTGTGTGATCTGAGTTGACCCACAATTTACCCTGGGAAATAGGGTAAGCAGGACCAGTATTCAGTACTCCCTATCTCTTTCTGATTTCTTGACTTTCTGCTAAATGACGTGAGACACGTTGCTCCATTTTAACAAAAATGTCACTGTACTCAACACTATACGTGGAAAAATCAAACCTTGAGTAATTTTCTTGTTCATATCCATTAATTCTCCATTGAATGTTTTATCAGTATTAATAAAAATGTATGCCTTATGTGATCAAGAAAAGAAATTATGTCCTGATGCAAAGGAGTACCACTGACAACACCATTAGAATATTTGAATATAGGTAAACCATGTGGAACATCATTTTACAATTACTTTCTCTAAAGAAAGCATTGTCCACCTGTACAGATTTAAAATGCAGTAGCTTACTTTTAAATACTGCCAGTTGATGAATTAAAGTCCCCATATTCTGTGGAGCAGTGTACTTAGGAAATAAAGATGTAGTCTCTAACAATATCTCATGTTTGGAGTCCATATTTAAATTATGCACTGGCCACAATAAATCAGCTGAACTCACAGTCTATTCAACTCCTTTTCCATCCGAACTATATCAGCATATGTCCTTTTGCCACACAAACTCTGACCCACATTAAAATTTAAAGTTCAAGTTTAAGGGCTTAACAATTAAGCAATGTGTATTAATATAAGTCATGCATACATAAACAACTCAATTAACAAGTGAAGCCTTATATTTCAGTTTCCAAAGAAAGGAGGTGCAATAGGTGAAATTAGAAATTAAAAACTATATCCAACAGGCTAGACTTCAAAGAGCTCTTCAAACTGCTCAATATGAGTGACTCCCTGAGCCGTCAAATGATTCATAACTAATATGGCATATGATTCACAACTTACAATTCATTCCTATTTTGCAGCAGTGAAGATAACATTGCATTTCATACTACTTTGTAACAAGGTGTTAATCAGTCCTGAAAGGGTCTACTAAGCTCCTGTTTAATTCTAAACTTCATCATATGCAAATATATTATTTTAAATTTGGAAATCTAAAACCTCTTGTCATGAGAAACACACTATCTTTTCTAGCATACCCCTCAACTGTCACTGATTTTGCCCTCTCTCTCTCAGTTAATAATACCAGACATTAGCGTTTCAAAATTCTTATTGTTTAAAATATGCATGCTGATGCAAACCCACTAATTCTCCTTACTTGTTAAGTGAATTACGGCAATAGTTAACAACCGCCCTTGAGTTTCACCCTTTGTCTCCCCATTATTTTTGGCTTTGTCCTCAATTATTGAGCTAAAAAGGTGAAAGGTATGCTTTCTACAAATGGGAAAAATTACTGAAATGGCTATTTCATTCAAACACTTTTGAGTTCACTTGACAATGAATTCAAGTTTGATAAGCACATATAAAGTAGCATCAATAAAGCCAGACTGTTTCTTAGCGACTTGTCCATAAGCCATATATATATGTTTTACATATGAACATATATATATATATATATATATATATATATATATATATATATATATATACATATACACATACATATATGTGTGTGTGTGTATACTGGTATAGATAAAAACATCCCGATCTTTACATTGACAAAGTCAACAGTGAAAGATTGACTTTGTAAATGCTGACATGCTACTACACTTGCACCATTCAATCTCGGGGCATGCAAAACTTTACAAAACAAAAATAGATGAAAACACAACCCCTGATAATTATATACACTAACTCCAAGATCACACAATATTGGGAAAAGGGCATATTTCCCTTAAAATCCACCCAAAGCGTGTATACAAACTCAGAAAATAAAAAAGAAAAAAACAACCACTACCAAACGTACAAACAAGACAGTATTCATTAAAACTAAACGCTTTCACCCAACTTTATACTGGGCTTCATCAGAGTAAAACAGTGTTCTGTAATAGCCCAATTAAATACCATTTAGTCATGCGACCAACTCAATTAAAAAAATACTTGAAAATTTATTTGACAACATATTTAACTTTACAAAAATGTGCAAATCCTCTGTTAAAAACATTGACCAAAACCCAAAAGTCCTTAGTTCTTTAATTGTCATATAGATTGGAGAGTTGTATAACACATGTATCCTACCTGCTAAAACATAGTGTTTCTACCTGTTATTGCAGCCCCAGTGTAAATGTAAATATAAATGGCCCTCCTCCCTAAACACACAAGACCAGATTCCTTAATACACACATATAAAATCAGAAAATTTTTAAGCTTTGCAGATCTAAGTTTCAGAAGACTCTTGAGGGAACAATTTTCATTAAGCCCTGGTTTTTCAGTGGCATTTAACCTCAGCTGCCATTTCAGCTCTAGTTTTTCTAGGTGTGTTTTTATATCACCTCCTCTATGTGATGGAACTATACGATCAATCACAAAGAACATAAACTTCTTAAAATTCTCACAAGCCAGGCTATGTACAAATAATGTGTTCTCACTTTTTCTATTTTTAATGTTTCTTACATGGTTTTACCGACATAGAAAGCCGCTCATGAAGTACATGTAGCAAAGTAAACCATCATTGCTGTGTTAAAATTACAATTGCCTAGACATGACATACTACGATTATAACTTTCCGTGGCGACATATGGGCTATCGTTAATATATTTGCAATACCTGCACATGTTATATTTCGAATCCTTGATTGATGTCTTTTCCCATTTCCTTCCATGTCGATTTCCAAATAATTTTTAATATTTCGACCTTTACTGTATGTTATTTTAGGCCCTTGGCCCACTACCTTTTTTATGTCTTCATCAAAAAATAGTTCCCACGTCTTACTCAAAATTTCCCTCACGTACTTTGTCTCTTGGTTTTACGGTAATGCTAAATTCCTCTCATACTGAAGGAAGCATATTTCCCTATCCCAAGAATTGTTGATGTTGACCTAAGGTACAGCTAACCATCTTCAGTGCAACTAAATATATATATATATATATATATATATATATATATATATATATATATATATATATATATATATATATATATATATATATATATATATATATATATAATATAACACACACACACACACACACACACACACACACACACACACACACACACACACATATATATATATATATATATATATATATATATATATATATATATATATCTACAACACATGGGTCCCCTGCATTTGATCAGCTTTTTGGAACAACGAAAGACCAGAGGATCAAAGTTCTGAAATGTTGAATCCTGTGAATGGAGATCGCCATACAGTGCAGAATGGGAACTTTACCATTCTCTTCACTGTAGTGCGATCTTGTGTGAAATTAGAAGTGTAAGTGTTTTATATTTTTTCCATAGGTTTGACATTTCGGAACTTTGATCCTCTGTTCTTCGATGATCAGAGTTTCACTGTTCCAAAAAGTCGACCAAATGAAGTAGACTCATACACACACACACACACACACACACACACACACACACACACACACACACGCACGCACGCACGCACACACACACACACACACACACACACACACACACACACACACACACACACACACAATCTACAGTGGATATAAAACGTTTACACACCCCTGTTAAAATCCCATGTTTTTGTGATATAAAAAAATGAGACCACAATAAATCATTTCAAAACTTTTCCCACCTTTAATGTGACCTATATCCCGTAAAATTCAATTGAAAGACAAACAAATCTGTCAGGGGAAAAAATATAAAAAATAAAAAACGTACAATACACTGGTTGCATAAGTGTGCACACCCTTAAACTAATACTTTGTTGTGTGTGCCACCCTTAAACTAATACTTTGTTGAAGCACCTTTTGATTTAATTACAACATTCAGTCTTCTTATGTAGGAGTCTATCAGCACTGCACATCTTGACTTGACAATATTTGCCCACTCTTCCTTGCAAAAGATCTCCAAATCTGTCAGATTGTGAGGGCATCTCTTGTGCACAGACCTCTTCAGGTCACCTCACAGATTTTCTACTATATTTAGGTCTGGGCTCTTTCTGGGCCATTCCAAAACTTTAATTTTCTTCTGGTGAAGCCATTCTTTTGTTGATTTGGATGTATGCTTGGAGTCATTGTTGTGTTGAAAGGTGAAATTCCTCTTCATCTTCTGCTTTCTGGCAGATGCCTGAAGGTTTTGGGCCAAAAGTGACTGGTATTTGAAACTGTTCATAATTCCCTCCACCTTGACTAAAGGTTCAGTTCCAGCTGAAGAAAGGCAACCCCAAAGCATGATACTGCCACCACCATGCTTCACCGTGGGGATGGTGTTCTGTTGGTGATGCCAAGTGTTGTTTTTGTGTCAAACGTACCTTTCTGGAATTGTGGCCAAAAACTTCAACCTTGGTCTCATCAGACCATAACACATTTTCCCACATACTTTTGGGAGACTTGATGTATTGTTTTGCAAATTTTAGCCGGGCCTGGATGTTTTTCTTTGTAAGAAAATGCTTCTGTCTTGCAGCCCCACCCCATAGTCCAGACATATGGATAAGGCTTCCTATTAAATGATTGAAAATGCATTCTTTCGAATGCATCTTGATCGAACATGAAAGCACGAAAAGGCAAAATAGCAAAATGGCATATAAGCGAATTCTTTCCTTGGGAAATAAATCGTTTGGCTGCTTCCATTACTTTGCTGTTTTCGTGACTATAGTGGGATCCCGGAGTTGGTATATTTAAGTGGGAGTGGGTGTGGGGGGCAAAGCCCCCCCACTTTATCTAATGTTTTACAATGGTTCTAAGCGTTCGAGATTGTAAGCTTTTGCTTACATGGGCTCGATAAATCATTGTTCACTTTTTTAAGTGTTCGATGATTTAACATAGACCCTATGGAGAATACAGGAGATTGTTGTCACTTGTAGTACATGACCAGTACTTGCCAGAAATTCCTGTAGCTCCTTCAGTGTTGCTGTAGGTCTCTTAGCAGCCTCCCTGGCCAGTTTTTGTCTTGTCTTTTCATCAATTTTGGAGGAATATCCAGTTCTTTGCAACGTCACTGTTGTCCCACATTTTCCCCACTTTTTGATGACTGTCTTCACTGTGTTCCATGGTATATCCAATGTTGTGGAAATTTTTTTGTACTCTTCTCCTGACTGATACCTTTCAACAATGCGATCTATTTGATGCTTTGTAAGCTCTCTGCGAACCATAGCTTTTGCTGTAGCAGACAACTGAGTAAATGTCAGGAAAATCCTACCATGACAGCTGAACTTTATTTGGGGTTAATTAGAGACTCTATAATTGATGTCAGGTGTGTACTCAAGACTGAATGCTGTAATTAAATCAAAAGGTGCTTCAACAAAGTATTAGTTTAAGGGTGTGCACACACAACAAAGTATTAATTTAAGGGTGTGCACACTTATGCAACCACTGCATTGTACGATTTTTATTTTTTATATTTTTTCCCCTAACCGATTTGTTTGCTTTTCAATTGGATTGTACAAGTTATAGGTCACATTAAATGTGGGAAAAGTTTTGAAATGATTTATTGTGGTCTCATTTTTTTATATCACAAAAACCTGGCACATGTATATATATATATATATATATATATATATATATATATATATATATATATATATATATATATATATATATATGCATACAGTACATTTGAGGTTATAATTATACTTTTTCTGTCAGACCTGGTGAGGTGATAGACCATGGAAGGAATGCTACTACTGTTTAAATCTCACCTAAACATCATTACCATTGTCTAGGCTAATACTGTTTTGATTCTGACTCCAACTGGTTCCCAATAAAAAAAAATATTTTGGCAATAACAAGTCCCTGTTTGTTTATGTAGCCTAGTTACCACCACCACCATTTTCCATCAAAAATCTCCAATTCATCAGCCATAATATAATTTCCAAAATAAACAGATATAAGAATGAACTTATTCTAAATGACTTTAACATTAGACCTCTTATTCTTACATCTAATGACAGTACTGAATTCCTTGAAGATGTAGACCTTATCCAAGTCCTTTAGCATCCTCCTCAGCCTAATGGTTATCAAAAGAGCCTGAATAGCCTAAAGGTTATCAAAAGAGCCATTTCTGACCCCTCTCCCACCAAGTAAAATTCATTGGGGGCCACAAAACCTATTTGACCCCTAAAATGAAGATAACACAGTGTATAAAGTTTATATAGAATTATTATACTAAATATAGAAGAAATAAGTTGATAAGAGCAGTATTTAAAATCCAGCTCTATTTTGTTCCTTTGTTGGGACTGCTTGATTTGTGTGTGTGTGTGTGTGTGTGTGTGTGTGTGTGTGTGTGTGTGTGTGTGTGTGTGTGTGTGTGTGTGTAAAATGCATGTTAATAAAAACCATGTTACTCTAGCAAGTTTCTAAGTTTATAAGAGCAATATTTAAAGTCCATCCCTATTTCTGTTCCTTTGTTCCCCTTTATTTGTGGCTCTGTCCAGATTTCTTGTGGTAAGAGTTTGAGTGGTATGAGAGGTAGAGAAACCTTTCAGGAGATGCTGCTGCGGCCAGGGGATCGCTTGATCACTGTGTGTGTGTGTGTGTGTGTGTGTGTGTGTGTGTGTGTGTGTGTGTGTGTGTGTGTGTGTGTGTGTGTGTGTGTGTGTGTGTGTGTGTGTGTGTGTGTGTGTGTGTGTGTGTGTGTGTGTGTGTGTGTGTGTGTGTGTGTGTGTGTGTGTGTGTGTGTGTGTTGTGCGGTAGAGTGGCCATTATTTTTCAAAGCTACAGGGAGCTGCTGCAGAGGGGTGGAAGAGCCACATCTGGCTCCCGAGCCACAGGTTGTAGACCCCTGGCCTAACCCATTCTTAAATCATCATATACTGCTTAACCTGTTCATAACTAATAAACCCTCCAACATCACAGACATTAACAATCACCTACGCAAATTCAGGGACTACTGCCCCATTACTGTCAAAATTCACAAACATTGGTCTTCATCATCTAAATCAATAAATATCTCCAAGGTAAAATCACGTCTCGCAACTTTAGATTGGACCTTGGACTTCCACTCTTTCCTCACAAGAGCCAAACCCAGTTGCTGAAAACATAATAGATATCCTCCATAATTTTCAAAACCTCTTCTTTCCACTAATCACTAGAGTCTTTAAATGCAAAGAAACAGACTGGGTTGCTAAAGAACTATTAAAGCTATGCGACACAGCTTGGCATAATTGGAAACAAAACCCCTTCTTAGCCATTTGGCCACTGCAGAACACAAAATCAAACCATTCATTTACAAACAAGTCTCACTATGTAACTCAACAAAACTCATATGCATGAAGTCATCCTTCTGACTGGCTAGAAAGCACATACACATTACACTTCACAGGACACCATTCAATGATCCAAAGCACTTCTGTCTGCTCAGGCTTTTTCCAAGAATCCTTTAGCATTCTTTCTATACCCCCCATCTCTCCCACTCTCTCTCCTTGGTATATCCCACCCATACTGCTTTACTGGTCTGCATTTGGGGAGTGGATCACTCCAATTGTAAACAGGAAATCTTTGTCCATTCTGCTGCACCATTTAGGAAGAAGACAGACCTGACTTCTTTTCTTTTCATCACCTCAGTTATAGAGCCGATGAAAGAGGGACTTCCTAGAGCTGGTTGCATTCAAAATAGACCAGTAGAGGATCAGTTGGCAGTCTAGCACTAGCAAAGTATTTTTTGAAAATTGTGTGTGTGTGTGTGTGTGTGTGTGTGTGTGTGTGTGTGTGTGTGTGTGTGTGTGTGTGTGTGTGTGTGTGTGTGTTTTATGTGTCTGCATGTATGTTTGGGCAGAAGGCATAACTTTGTCTCTAACTGCCCCTGATTTTGTAGACCATCCCTGATTTTGCTTCATAGTTTTGCTATATGCCTCACTAAAAATGATTTTACTTGCAAATCACTAAAGATTACAGTAAGTACATAATACCATTCATTAGAGTGTGATAGTTCTTATTGTTCAGAAAATACATGGCAATGAAAAACATGTTATTCCATTAACTTTTTAAATGACTTAACAGCTCACTGGCAGTTAAAACTGAGGATTACTGCTTACAACTCTTAATGAACTGCGTCTTGCCAACTGCATGACTCATATAACCACACAATTATTTTGTCTTTGTGCAGAATGATTAAGTAAATAAATCTTGTTATATTCCTATCAACATCATGGTTTTCTTATAAAATGTTATGCATTACCGTTAATAAATAATGAAAAATATGTGAGTTCAGACTTCATATCCTCAAGAAAAATATTTGCTAATGCAAAGTTTGTTATTCTAGCAGCTTTTATATGTCTAAGTGCAATATTTAAAATCTGTTCCTAATTTTAGGTCTGATTCTTTAGCTAAGAAGTAGAGAGGGCAGAAGGGGATTGCAACTGGTTACACTGTACGGTTTTGACAGAAACAAGCTGATATACATTTCTGGACCATTACTTAAGCATTTATTCATTTATTTGATCTGAAGCAGATATAAAAAAGTGTTAATGGCCACATGTGTGAGTGTGTGTGTGTGTGTGTGTGTATGTGTGTGTCTGTCTCAGTGTTTGTGCAGAGAGCTCTCAACTGTCTCTGATTTTGACTCACATTTTGGTGTGTTTATTGTAAAATGTATGATTCTCTGGCAAACTGTTGTGGATTACAGTCAGTAAATAAATACAGGCATGTGGGTTAAGAATTCATGTCTTTCATCTAATGCTTTCTAACACAAAATAACTTATACTAACAACTTCCTATGTATATAAGAGTAATACTTAGAATCTGTCCCTGATTTTGGGTCTGTAGATGAATGAACATACTTACTTATTAACTGAAAGGGTGAGCATGGGAGAATGGGAACATCACTGACTATATGATGTGATTTAAATTGTATAGACAGTAGCAAGCATTAAACAGAACACCCTGGACAGAAGAAGGTGTAGATGACCACACAGACAAAACAGAACCTGATGTTTGAGCTAAGAAGTTGGGGTAGGCATGGAGGTTGCAATGGATTGCACTGTATTGTTCTGACAAAAGCAAGCTGAAAAACATTTGTAGGTGTTTATTTGTGTATTTTTTTCATTCATTCATTTGATCAGAAGCAAACATCTAAAGTATATACAGTTATGCGAGTGGTTTTAATCTCTGTGTGTGTGCATGTGTGTGAGTGTGTGTGTGTGTGTGTGTGTGTGTGTGTGTGTGTGTGTGTGTGTGTGTGTGTATGTGTGTAATTATACAGTACAAAGCTTCTATAGGTTCATAGGTTTATAGGTAGGTACTAAGCTACCGGCCCTAGGACCTATACAAGCCTAGCCAAAATGGTACCCTGGCTTTCGCCACCCAAGAAAATTATTTTCCTGTGCCCCTATAATGTTATTATGAGTAGGAAGGACACACTTTATGCAAAAAATGGAAAAGTTTATAGGCAATATTTTGGTCAGGTGATAGCTTTGGAATCTTGCTATAAATGGATATCTATGTTGTGTGGAACTGAATTGAACAAAATAATTTTTTCCATGGAAAACAAAGTATCACATTTAAAATGACCTGGATAGGCAAGAAGTGTTTAGACTGAGTGTGGGATAGTTAGAAATATTTGGAGTTCAGAGTGAATAAGAGACACTGGCATGTAATTCCTCACCATCTATAATTGGTCTAGGCATTCTGGACGGTGGCAAACCAAAGAAGTAAGCTGAGAAACTTGGAATGGGGATTTTCTATGGCAAGATGAAGCACCACAAGAGACATGGGAGAAGGGAATATCATCTAAATAACTACATGGTTTAGGCATCCAGGATGTTAATAGATAAGTAATGGCCACTCATCTAGATCTGTTAGCTAAATGTTATAATCCAGACAATGAAACACAATAGAAACTCATGGTTCAGAAAAGACATATATACACAGGGCCGCACAATATTGCTGAAATCCACGTGTCTAAGCAAATATACACATAAGTGCACACACACAGACACACACACACACAGACACACACACACACACACACACACACACACACACACACACACACACACACACACACACACATGATCTTTTCATTGAAGAGGAATGAGAGTGTTTGAATATTAGGTGTTTTGTACCATTCATGTTAGCATGAAACTGACTGCGTAACTTTACATATTACTTGTTCACATGCAAAGCTTTCAACTCCTCTGCAGTTACGTTTCTACTGACCCTCACTGCATTTACTCACTAAAGATGTGATGCTGCGGTATGTGCCTTAACATCAAAGTACAATGATGGTGTGGTAATATCACATTTTCCAACACACCTCATTTGACTTTTTATTCTACTAGCATCACTGTTAACATGTGGTCAAATGTCGATCACCTCCCTTTCACCTCAGTTCTTGCAGACAATCTCCTGTAACATTCTACAACCATTCCACTGGTCAATGACACCACCATGGGCAGCATCCCCACTGGTACTGGTGAGTAAATGGCTAGATACTTAACACCTATGTATTCCTTCTGTATGCTTTTTCTCATATGCTACCATAAGAGAAAAAACATGTGTTGTGACTTTCTGATGAAGCATTGTCATTCTTAATGTGAAAGTGCTTACCTTTATTAAGTTGCTGTTTATTTATTACTACCCATTGGTATTTGGTGTTTATTTAACATCTGCTGTGTGAGTCTCTCTATTTCTTCTTTTTTACAAGGATATTACAAATTATACAATGACCCCCATTAATATTCCAAAATGTGCATGCTGATTGGTCAGCATGCCTGTTAGATATTATGAATTTAAGGCTGAAATTAATTCTGTTCTAAATATGCTGAAAGAAAAAGCTTGCTTAAATGCAGAAACAGAGTTTAGTAATATGTGATCAGCAACCATACTGAATGACTGTGGCTTAAAAAAATAAGGAACTTGCTTATGAGTGTATTCCACAAACATCAAGAAAGCTGACTTCTTACAGACGTGACAAGAATGTAATCTGCTTTCACTGGACAACAGGACATGTTTTTCTAAGAAAGTTTAAAAATGTGCTTTTCTAATCCACAAGGCGTTTTCTTGAAGACAGTTTACTTATCAGCATTTGGACAAGAACAGATGTGTTAGCATTTGCGTCATTAAGCCAGTATCTTTCCAAAACCAAGGGGATGTGTGTTTAACTAAAATATGTATAAAAAGTCTGTATTAAATCTAGTTATGTTAGAGATATGGTAGGAAAACAAGTCCTGAGGTAAATGGTATATCTCTCACATCATCTGTACTATATGAGAAGTAAAGTTGGAACAGTACTTTTAAGCTGCAACGTTTTTCCAGTTTGGTTTATTATAAATGGCTATTGGTTACTGCTCTCTAAAGTTGATGCTGCAAAGTATATTCTCTCATCAGTGTATATTCTGCAAGTTTCTGTATGCGACAGACTGTGAATGCAAATATAACTAGACTTTGAATTTTAGCAGAATCCAGCCAGCAAATCCCACAGCAAGAGCAAGCAGTAAGAAGCAGTAAGCAGAGCCAAATATATTTTTTCAATGGCGAGGCAGCTGAGTGTCAAGAGAGCCATATCATTTTTCAATGGCAAGCTAGCCTGCATTTGAACCTAAAATCTGCATTTGAACCTAATACCTGCATTTGAACCTACACTCTGCATTCAAACACAGGGGGAGTGATGGTAAGCCCTGCAGAGGGTTACTTCAGTTAAATTGCAGTAACTAACATTTGTACGTATGTGTCAATTCTGAACAGAAGTATTCCAGTTTATGCAGCTTGCAGTAGTAAAGTTTTTTAGATGTCTACATCTGGAGTGAGACAGAAGTTCCAGTCGCAGTGCCATAATTTCACTAAAGAAAAGGGGGATATCCACTAGCCCAACAGTCCACTGCCTGTTGTGCTTTCCCAGCTTCTCAAGTGACTTTTAAAAATTTCCAGCCATTTGCAACAACAGCCTGATCACCTGTTTTCTTGCTCACTGGTAAGACTTTTTTCTACATCACATTTTTTTGTATGGATGCTATTCGACAGTTTGGATATTGGACAGTTTGCATATTATAAGACAGTTTGGATATTAGATTAGACAGTATGGATATTTTCATGCATAATTCAAGCAAATGTAAAAAATTGCAATGTTGGTATACACAGCATATTAGTAAATGTAAAACCTTAGTAGGGCAGGTTGATAGTAAGGCATTATGCAAATGTATTACAATATTTGACTGGTATCTCAAAGAAAACCATGTGAAATATAACAAATGTTTATTGTGTAACTCAACAAAAACTGCATTTTGTGTATTATGTCATAAAACAATAGACTGTGAAGACAGATCTGTTCATGATAAAGAATTAACTAAGGCTAAAGTGTTTCCATTATATTCAGATGTTAAACAGTTATGTCCTGTCACCACCTGTGAGTCAAATCAGTTACTGACAAGACCTCTAGTACATTTTGTTACAAAAAAATGTAGTAAACTTCCAAAAAAGAGACACAATGAGTTCAGGAAGTTTAGACAAGTTATACAAACATTTTTTCAAAAGTGCATAGGAGTTTCATATTCAGCAGAACAGGTTCCTGAGACATATCAGGCAGACCATGAGGAGACTCTTAAACAACAGTTACAAGATGAAGAAAATAGATTAGCTGAACTGACAGAGACTGACTTCCTTCATACATTGGGAAAGAGTAGGAAACTACAGCTGATCTGTACAAAAGAAATATATTTTATAACATGTTTGTGTTTTGAAAATGGTTAAGCTTACATGGTAGGATGGTGAAATACAAATCATTCTCAAATGGTTAAAACTTCCATTCAATTAAAGCAATATATTTATCAGTACTACAGTAAAGTAGAGCATATGACTGACATTCTCATAGCATAGTCAAAAGGTAAACAAAACAGTTCTTGTATATAAAAATTAAATAAAAAATAGTTAATAAGAGTAATGATTTAAAGTCACAAGACTGACATGCATGTATTTTCTTTTTATACAACACACAAGAATAACAAGGCAGACAACAGCAAATATAAATAATGTAAATATAAACGTATCTTAGTTAAGCTAATATCTATTTATTTTTTACATTTTTTTTATAATTGTATAGTAACACCACAACAAACAGTTAAAGTTCTGAATTTTAAAAAGAAATAAAATCACGGATGGTATTAGTCAAACAGTCTTTGTAAAATGAATGTCAGAACAGTTAAATAAATAAATAAAAATACTGAAATCAAAAGTTTAAAAATATGTAAGCTAATTGTAAAATAATGGGCAGGATTCACGAAGCCTCCGTGTAAGAGTTATAACTCATACACGGAGGCTGCAGTTAAACGGAGTGATGTCAGCATGGTCTGCATATTAATGAGAGCATGCTGAATCACACTGAAGGCCAACACGGTCTGTGTAAGACAGTAGGGGGCGTGTCCGTAGGCCGAGCCCTGTAAGCGGACACGCCCCCAGAAGAGGAGAAGTACCTAAAGTAAACACCCACAACAGAGTCCACGGAAATGTGAATGAACACAACACAACACATGCCCCCACAGACTATGAACATAAAATATATATAAATGAACATGTGATATTTTGTTTTTAAACTGTATAGATGTTTAACCATGAGTGCGCTTGTTTGCGCGGGCGTGCCCGTAGCGCAGCTACAGTTAGCAGTCAGTGGGAAAGCATATAAGAACTAAATATGCAAAATAAGCCAGGAAGCAATAGCGTAGTAGTAGAGATGTTGGCTGAAGAGCAGGTATTCATGGTTCGAGCCCCCACAACACCAATTTTTTTTTTTTAGCAAAATAAGCAGGAAACAAGTCCCTGACAAATATGAACACATAAAACCACAATTTATGTAAAATGTAATGAAATAGCCCATTTATATTGAAGAAATGTGAGGTAACAAAAGAATAAAAAATGCCAGATGTGCTCATAGCTGAGCTACAGTTTAACAGAGTGAGTGCATCTGCCCGTAGATGAGCAGTGGTTTAACTGGTGCGAAATGAGTGCCCGTAGCTGAGCAGTGGTCTAACATGCTAAATCTATGTGCCCCTAACTGAGCTGAGCGTAATATGCGTGCCAATAGCCAAATGAGGCTGAAAGCAGCGTACCCCGTTTGCGTGGAGCTGCGCACCGCGCAAACAAGCTAACCGATGGGCAACGTTGAGCAAGCCGTATCAAAACTGCCTTTACACAGACACACCCCTCAGCATGTCTAGACAGTCATGAAAAATAAAAAGCAGTGGTCAGGTTCGAACCCAGGATACTATACACCATAGTCAAGGTACAGAACCACTAAGCCATGACAGCAATACTTGTAAATGCAATAATAGCTAATATATAGGAATGAAGACAAACTAGAGCATGACAATGCAGGTTTACTGAAGTTGATACAATTCCAAAATGGCCAATCACATATATGTGCGGGAAAAACGGACTATATAAGCCCCATAGGCGGGAATACACAGCATAAATGATTGTAGAACTGACCTGCAGGCAGAATGACAGGAGTAGGAGAGGGTAGTCACTTTCGAGCACAGAGGTGGGGTGTTGAGGAGTCCAGGTACATGGTCTGGCTCCTAGTCCATAATCATGAGGCCCAACTCATGCAGGGCCAGGTCCTGTGGGGAGCATACAGGGCTGAGGCGTGGGACCGGCTGGCTCATGATCTCACCAGTGCCACAGGGATTCCAAGGACTGGTGAGCAGGTCCGTCACCACCATGCGGACCTGAAGAGACACAATCAGGACCAACTGAACCTTTGGATCCAGGAGGCCCGGCAAACACCCAACGCCCCACTACTGAGTAAGTAACATTTAATTATGTATGTAAGAAAGTAAACTAGCTGATATTATAGAGACGTGTATTCCAATATTACTTCATTTATATTACAGCTGCAGGTGTCCGTTCTGCGAACCGCAGAGCCTATGGCGATAGGCTGGTGCGGTTGCGCCACCAGGCAGGTCAGTAATCCACTACCACTAACTGTAAAGAAATATAAAAGTATGACAGTCAGCAAAAGAGTGCAGTGTAGTCAGTAAGGAATAAAATCTGCAAGTAACAGTGTGAAAGTGTATGCAAGTATTGCTTGATTACAAAAGTGTGTCAGCCTGTAAGTTTAACCTAAACATGAAACTGTCCGACATATATTCTGAAATAAAAATGCCCTGCCTGTAAGAAAATAGTACACAACCTGCAGCAGGCTGAAAAGTATAGCTGCAGAAGATGATGAAATCACATGTGTGAAATATATCCCTGTGGAAATACTGAAACATGACAGAAGTGAGACTGCTGGAAAGGATTGTAATAACTACTGTTAAAACATGTCAATAAAGCCTAGAAGTACCATCCTGAATAGTAAAATGAAAGCAAGTGAGAGAGTGTGAGAAAGTGCCATGAATCCAGCAATACAGCAGTAATAACTCCTGAATAAAGTATACTGCAGTCAAGACAGAATAAAATGCATGTGAGATTCAAAACCAAACAGCAAAATCTGTTCAAAGTGTTTCTGCATCTAGAATGTGTATCCCAAAATCAGAATATGTTGCTCTCAGTCTGCAATATGCAGATAGGATGTTTGTCTGATATACCAAACATCCACACTTGTCTACAGCTATATAAAGCAAATGTAGCCCTTTGTAGCTGAACAAAGCTAGATATGAATGTGTATGAAGAACCATAAAATGTATATTGATGTTGCATTAACAGTCCTATCACCAAGTTGAAATAGTTATCATATAGGAAACTGTAGTTAGAACAGTAGTGTGTATATAAGTGTAGCTATTAGAAATGTACAGCATATGTATTGTTATTCGAAGGTGTTAATATTACTTTTCTCACCCCACCCTTTAACCACATATAACCCATTCCACGTGAAAATGGTATGTGCAATCACAATTAACACCCCTGGACGTTTGTCCTGTTGGGTCATATATATTTGCATGTCTGTTGATGCATCTGCCCTGTTCATACATCCACACCTGATGGCCTGTTGCCATCAATTAACCCTGCATGTTGTTGGACTATGTATGTCTGTTCAAATATGCATGTGTTATGCACGCTGTTCAATGGTGTGAATATCTGGGTGTTTGGTTAATGGGAATACTAATGCATGCTGTTACAACTAATTGTGAATGGTATTATATGTCACTAACCCAAACTGTCATGACATAATGCAAAACATAGTATGACAGGGAAGGCGGGTTCCAGCGGACCCACCTCTCCCACCTCAGCTGGCGAGTGCACCTGGCACTAGTGCCGAGTCCGGACCCTCCTCCGGTGGCCCAGTGCCACCTGCGGGTGGAAGTGCTGCAGGGGATGGGGCTCGCCCCCCCTCTGCAAGTGTGGCCGGAGGAGGACCACCACTCACCCTCCATAGCGTCCGGACTGTGGTGCGTAGGGAGATTCGGGACTCTGTTCTCGAGCCGCTACGCCAGCTCGAGGCACGGGTGGCGCAACTAATGGGCATGCCTGTTGCCCCGCCTACACAGCCCCGTCCTGGGCAGTGAAGGAACAGTGGCAACTGCCTATGGGTGGGGATATCAGTTCCACTGTTGCCATCTGTGGGCTCATGGGCTCTGGATATCCAAACCTCCATCCCCGTCAATTGTGTAACCCCCCCACACGTGTCATACACCGCCCCTGTATGCGTCTTGTTTGTCTTGTCTGTTTACCTACCCAACCTACCTCCCCAGCTGTACCAACTTCCTTCACCTGACATACCACTCTCACCTGAAAAAGAAAAAAAAAAAGGGCACTCTGTACCCACAAAAAAATTACGCCCCATACATAGCTGCCCATTCCGCACACATGTCAGCTGGACATGGAACCTATCAATTACAATTGGCTGTACAACAACTTTTATTGTTGTCCTGACACCTCTCTCAGGGGTGGAAGGTTTCAAATGTCACACCAAATTACATACATATGCACAGCTGTTGCTGATGAAGAAATGGGCAGCTATGGGCCTTACCTACATCCCTCCTGCACATCCCAAGCTTGTTTCCCTACTGTCTTACCCTCTTTGTGACCCCTTTTTCACCACTTTCCTGTCTCCCCATTTTCTTTTCTTTCAAAGAAAATAGCGCGGGTGTGCGCCAGAGTAAGCACCGTTAAGCGGTTGTAAGCGGGTGTGCGCATGCGTGAGCTCCGCGCAAACCAGCGCTAACCCGGTTACAACTGCTTAAAAGTGCCTTAGTCATTTTGATTGACAGGTCCTGTACTCAGTTCAAAAGCAAAATAAATTCCCACCGTCAGTCCCGAATCCAGGACCTTGGAAACACTAGTCTGTACGACCTACCACTAAGCCATGACTCTTATACAAAAACATTGTGCTAAAATAAATATAACATGTAATAGTAGGGATGAATGTAAAGGGAATATAGGATGTGCAGTACACAAAGCATGTCATTTAAAATAAATGTCAAAACTACTGGATTTCCACAATAGTAGTGTGTGAACAGAAACAGCCATGCTGGTTGGCAGCTTGTAGATAATAAGGTCAGTTAAAGTACATAGATATATCTATGCATATGTACAGATATATATATATATATATATAAACATATCTATATATAGTTGTAGGAGTCAATGTGCATACACACTTGCTACAGGGAACATGAGAGAGGAATGGAGAATTGTGAATATACAACACAGCCTAAAGCATGAGAGAGATACTAACCTTTACACTCACAGAACACTGTCCACAGCATACCAGCATGGTCCCCACCCTCACAATCTGAAAGGGCAACGCCTATCCCACATACCCTTTTATAGCACTGACCTGAAATCACAGTGAGAACTGCAATCAGTACACAACTGGCTGTATGCAATTAGCAAATGCTGGCTTACAATTGGTGCAGAGGCCATCACATGGGCCTATGCAGATACCTACAAAAGCATCCAGTGCTAACACTCCCCACATGCAATACATTCATTGCATTGTCTGTAAGCAGACAGAGGGAGAGTGAGAAGTGAGAGAGAGAGAGAGAGAGAAAAAAAAAAACAGACACTGTGACTCTGCAACCCGAAGCTGTCAGCACTGACAGTAGCAGCAGCAAGCGGAAGCTGTGGTAATGCAACCAGCTGCGACAAACAGAGGTAATTCAAAGTAGCAGGTGAATAGTGTGCATACTGTGAACCCTCCAAATGTGTCATAGGTCTGTATCCATAGGTATGTCCATGTGATATGTTGTGCGTACATAGTTCCACCAAAAGGGGATGTCCATACATCACATGTTGATCGGTCATAGGCCAGGATCCTGGCAGCATGTGTCTGTGCGTTGGCCCAGCAGTGGCTGTAGTGACCGCTTTGAAATGTCAGCCAGGCTCAAAAGTCAGGATCAGCCCATCCCAAAGGCATACTGGCTGGGAACAAGTGTCTGCAGGTACCTGATGTCACCGCATATGCATCCCATACTGCATAATTCCATAGCTTAGCAGACCAGGCCCGTTATGCATATGATGTGGTAATTCCCAGGGTCAGTCAAGGTGCCCCCTTAGTGGTGTGGGACCACTGTTGCTGTATGCCACTGTCCAGGTACATATCCTGTAGCTCGGCCAAGATAAACTATCAGTGTTACATGCGGTGGTATGTCCTCTCAGAGTGCCGGTAGCACACATCCAGGGGGACCACGGGGTCACAGTGGTGCTGTGTGTTCCCCTCTGCTGAGGGCGGCCCTCACCCGGACATGTGAGATGATAGGGAGGTTACATCCAGCTGGGATAAATATTTCAAAGGTGGGGGAGAAGGAGGGGGGATATGTGCACCGAACATGTCTGCAGGATTGTTGCCAATATCCGTGTGTGGAGAATGTTAAGTAGGTGTGGACTAACACAGAGCATATCTGAGGCATGTGGTCCATATGTGTAACATAACCGAAGAAAGCCTTGTGGTCACCCACAGTGTTTGTGTCCATTTCCCTCCCAGAGTAGGCCGTGGCTGTTGTTATGACGGACCGTAACATAGTACCAGTGCTGACCACAGATGCCTACCCTTAATGTGAATGTGCTCTGTCCTGCAGTAGCCTCCTGCTATTGTTATACAATCTGCCTCTGTCTGGGGTCCACCGGACAGGATGCCTAACCATTGTGCATAGGGTCTGGGTTAGACATGTGTGTGCAAGTGTCATGCAATCCGTGGCATGTCCGTGGTAAGCATTTGCAAAGGGGTCAGCAGTGTGGCTTGTGGCTTCCACTGGCCCAGTGTGCTGCATGGATACCATCTCAGTCCCAGCAAGTGAATAACTGTCTATACATGAGTATCATGTATAGTATGTGTGCCATATATTGCTGACATGGTCTGCTGATATCCTGTCTGTGTTCTCTTCCAGGGAGATGGCGCGACAGCGTAACCCCGCCTACTCTATGGCGGAAGATGAGGAGATCCACCAGAGCCTGGTGTGGGAGTATGACATCCTGTTTTCCCGCACCAGTCAGAATCAGCAGGAGAGGGCCGCACTGTGGCAAGACCTTGTCCGTAGGGTAAATGATATTGGCACGCATAACAGGACATATGAGCAGGTACGACATCACTGCAGTGATTTAATCCAAAGTGTCCGGCAGCATGCATCAGATATCCACAGGCAACAGGTCGCCACAGGAGGTGGGGTGGCCACACATCCCCCCCTCACCAGACTGGAGGGGCTACTCCTAAGTGTTGTGGCTCCAGCCCCGGAACACCAACAGCAGTACACCTGCATTATGATGGAGGCTGGTTCCACACAGCAGCACGACATGGAGCGTGCAGGTAATATGCCATATGTACACCTGACTGTCCTGTACACTGTATCATATGCAATATCAATGGCACAGATGTGCCCACTGACATTAATCTCATAATTTCTGCAGGTCCCTCCAGGGTTACAGCGAGACAGGCCATCCATGCTGGTGAGTATAGTCCTGATAATGCTAGTAACAGTAGTGTAACTCAGTAGTGCTCTGTGTGTATACTGTGGGGTGTGCATGTGTGCATGTGTGCAGGTGTGCCTGTGCCCATGTGTGCATGTGTGCAGGTGTGCCTGTGTCCACGTGTGCATCTGTGCATGTGTGCCTGTGTCCACGTGTGCATGTGTGCATGTGTGCCTGTGTCCACGTGTGCATGTGTGCATGTGTACACATGACCATGTGTGCATGTGTGCATGTGTGCATGTGTGCATGTGCCCATGTGTGCATGTGAACATGTGTGCATGTGTGCAGGTGTCCATGTGTGCATGTGTCCACGTGTGCATGTGTGCATGTGTCCACGTGTGCATGTGTGCATGTGTGCCTGTGTGCATGTGTGTCTGTGTGCATGTGTGCATGTGTGTATAAGTGCATCACTGGTAACAATGTCCGGAGACTGTAAACTGTGTTTCCTGTCTTCATCCCACAGGTTCTGGGGCTGCTCTGGTGACCTGCAGCAGGGAACCTGAATCCTGTGCCACGGCTACTGATAATGATGATATTTGTGTAATGGTACAGGAAGGTGTGTCAGGGTCTGCCATTGGTCAGCCAATTGACAGTACACAGCTGTCAACCCCATCATTGCGCACAGTCATCCTGCCTGTACATCCTTTGTCACCATTGTCCCTAGGTGATGGACAGGATACAGCGGGCATAGACCAGGGTAATGTGGTACCTGTGGCACATGCATCCCCACACAGCAGCTATGGGCAGGGTCCTCCGATGGTACCACACAGACAGTTGCCCATGGGTTCTCGTGGGAGCATCCGTGGGCGTACTGCCTCTGGCTGACGTGCCCAAAGAGGTCTGTCAACCTCAGCTATGTTTCGGACTGTCATGCAGGCTCAGTCACGTATGAAAAGGTACACCAGACAGGGTCTGAGGGAGCTCAGAACATGTCGCACAGCCATGACAGACAGTATGCGTGACATTGCGGATGCTATCCATAACTTCACCGATGTCATAGACAGACATTGTGGGGACATATTACAGCAGTTCCACAACCAGATGTCCATGAGCCAGGGCAATGGTGGGTGTTTGCCACGTCGACGTGGCCGTATGCCGGCAGCAGCAGCAGCTGGCAGTCGGCGCAGACGACAACAGGCTCCCGCACGCCCCCATAGTGCCAGCAGCAGCCCCAGCAATGCTGGGTCTGTGCTGTCATCGGAACGCCCCAGGAGACCATGTGCATGTGGCTCTGGACAGTCCCAACAGGGACATGTGTCCAGTCAACACCCCCCCGCTTCTGATGACAGTACCCAGTCTGGCCTTGTACTGGATACAGTCCGTAGCACCCCTGCCAGGCACAGGTACCGTGTCCGTGCACACAGACACTGATTTGTATGGCCTGCCAGGTGCAATCTGTGGCTGTCCACAAACCCCTGTATATGGCAGCCATGAGGTGGAACTGTGTGCGTGCATGCACACATGCGAAATGTCAACCCTTAGGGCAACCACATACACGCACACACTGCACCAACACTGCCCCACCCTGTACTGCTGCCCCTCACCAACACACATACACACACATGTCAATTGGTGGTATCAGTGGCTGACTCAGGCATACCTAATCCACACCCTGTGCATATGATGACACTGTGCCACCTCCTGCAATCTCCAACATCATTGCGGGAACAGGTAAACACGTTGCTGATGCACAGGGTGACTACATAGATGTGTATTAGTAGTATCATGTTGGTAACAGTACAGTGTGCTGCTATGACTGTGTGTTCACCCCAGCATACCTGCTGTAGTAACTGTATGAATGTCCTGAATTGTTATCTGCACCCATAGTACATACCAAAGTATAACAGCTGCACATAATTGCATGCCGGTGGTAAGGTTGTCAACAGATAGCCACATACATGGGTAGCACAGGGAGAAAGCTAACACAAGTAGTGATATGCAATGGTGGACATGTACAGTAATGGTGTCAAGATGCCCACAACGACTATGCCATGTGGATGTTCGCGCATGTAGATATGTGTGCAGTACCAATGTAATCCAAATCACAAATAAGTATGACATCATATCGGTTCTACCATGAGCATCTGTGCTGCGTATTCCTGGGTACATGTTGATAGTGCCTACATATTTGCATTGTTACCTACTGTTATTGTTACCCCTTCTTTGTTGTATAATGCACTACTTCCAGCCCTGTTTACTGTAGCTTTGTTTGCATGCATGTTCGCTTGGGGTCCCCTGGAACACTGCTTACACCTGCAATGCAGAGTTACAGTGCTTCTGTAGACTGCTAGTGACATCTGCATAGCGTACGATATGTATGTCAACTTTACACATGACAGAACGTCACTGTCTGTCCTGTACGCATGTACGTTGCCTGTGACACATTGCACACATCTGACCTGGCATTTACCCACGTGTGCAGTCATATATGTCAGTGCTATGAAACAGTGGCAGTCCACCCACACATACACACCTTCAGTATGTTGTTCCCCATTGTCCCTATGTGTTGGTACTCACCATGGCAATCACACTACTAGGGTGGCATGTGCAACGGTAACCTGTGAATCGCCTCTATGGTCCAGTCATGGTTTATGTGAGTCATGTGTCATTGTCACAGCTGCCACATGTATGCAGTCAGCCATCACCCTTGGCCAGGAACGTACAACACATGTGTGGGATGCCACCACACAGCCAATCTGGGGACTGGTCTCTCTGAACCCGGTAATGCCATACCCTGTCAGGTGCATGTCATATATACTACATCCAGGACAAACGTCAACCCCAATCCCTGCTGCTACTATTGATAATACCCCTGAAGATATTCCTGATAGCTTTGGCCAGTCCTTTACCGAGACATTTCAGGCCCTAGCTAGCCATCTACCTCCTAGCTCCCCTGGTCCTGAAAGCAGCACCCCTAGTAAACTACTTGCGTCCAGCTGCCAACCAGTCGCCACTTCACTTCCCCGTACCTTGATTGTAACAGTTAAACACACTACACTGTCTGCTGATCATCTCCCTGCCGAGTACCTATCAAAACCAGATGATGCTATTGCTTACCCCGTCTCCAAGGTAATCAAAGCAACCATGTTAGAATCTAACACCAAATGCTGAACAAGAAAAACCAATAATCCAAAAAAATGATCGGAAGCAAGTCCACAGAATAGGTGTACGGAATTCTATCAGCTCACAATAAGGCACCAGGCTCGACTGATAATAGTAACAGAAATTTATTGCTAAGCAAACGCCAACAATATGTACCACTCGTTTTCGTCAAAATAAGACTTCATCAGACAAACAGTCAAAGAAACCCACAGGTTTAAATACACAAGACTAATCACATAAATTGACAATTAAGTTGATTAATCAAATTTTAAAACCACAGTATATTTTCTAAAAAAGCAACCATAACAAAGCAGTTGATACTTCAACTATTAAAAACAGCAATAAAATGCTATCTAAAATGTTAAAATTATATGTGGATATGTAATCATATTTCTTGTATATGAAACTGATTTTTATGTTTATTTCCATTTTTATTTTAATTTTTATTCTGTCTTTACATCCAACCAATGTTATAGTATAACAATAAAAATAAAATTAAAATAAATTTTATGAATAAGCGACAGGTAAATTATATCCTGTCAGATTTTAGTTTCAAATAAGGCACAATAGATATGGCTTAAGCCCTGGAAATCTGTTAGATTCCAGGAGGATCTGCCAATGTGTCTCCCTATGGGACAGTAAAGTCTCCCATGGACCACCCCTGGGATCTTGTGTAACAGAATCCAGGACAAAAAAATTGTAAATGGCGTCTGGACATAATAGACTGTGCTTATAGAGTCGTTGTTCATGTCGCTTGTTAATATCGTAGAGGTGTTCATACACTCTTCTACGGAGTTGTCTCTTGGTCTTACCCACGTAGAAGGCCTGACATGACAGGCACAAGGCCAAGTAGACAACTCCGTAGGACAAACAATTGTAAAATCTTGTAGAACAAATCCTCCTATTTCTACTTTCCACATACACAGTCTCTTTATTAATTATGTGCTTACACTGGGAACAATGTCCGCATCTAAATGTTCCCTTGCGTAAATTTCCAGATTGATGTTGTTTAGGCCCCATCTCTAAAATTCTCTTAATATTGTAACCTTTTTTATAAACAGTTTTGAGAGTTGTAGTTTTAAATACATCCAGATCCGTCAACTCCTGAAAGGCCTTGAATTCCTTTTCAACTATCTGTCGGAACTTCCTAACATTACCACTATATTCTGTGATAAAAAGTAGTTCTTGTCCTACACAATTAGATGGACTCGTGTCCTGCTCTGTACTTGTTGTATCCTGTCCTAAAATGGGCTTAAATCTTGTGGTTCTACCTAGGAGCACCTCTTGTTTTACTGAATTGATCATGCATTCAGGGTACCCCCTGTCCATGAACATGACTGTTAACTTGTCACATTCTTTATTGAAAAGATGGTCCTGAGATGTCATGCGGGACGCCCTAACCATCTGTCCCTTGATAATACCTCTTTTCTGGTACTCAGGGTGGGAAATGAAAAATGCAGGTAACTATTTGAAAAGGATGGCTTTCTATATACTGTGGAAGAAAAGCCAGCTGCCACCTTACTAATGGTAACGTCCAAATAGTGGACTGATTCTTCAAAGGTCTCGTGGGTGAACTTTAAAAAACTAGTAGTACTACCTATGTAAGTAAGAAACTCCTGAATGGTCTCAGGGGGGCCTACCCAAAAAATGCAGATGTCATCCAGGAATCTGGTGTAATGATTCCAGTACTTGACAAACCTACTGTTATTAATAAACTTCTTCTCCCAGGTGGCCATTATAATATCTGCGTATGTTGGGGCAAAATTAGCCCCCATGGACACCCCAGTGATTTGTTTAAAGTACTCACCCCCATAACTTATGTAGTTGTTTTCTAAGACCAACTCAACCAAGGTCATTATCATGTTCACCTCATTTGCTGTAATCCCATTACATTCCCACAGGGCCTCTTCCAACCATTCCAAACCCACCTCTGTGGGAATAACCGAGAACAAATCCACCACGTCAATTGTTATAAATACAAGGTTGGGGTTATATAACTTGTTAGTAATACTTCGCAAAAATTGCCAAGAGTCCTTAATTAAATAAGGCTCTCTGCCCCACACCTGTTTAAGTTTCCAATCAAGAAATTTAGCGATTGAATGAGTCTTAGACCCTTGAGCAGCCACAATAGGGGCGAGAGGAGGGTCCTCCATACACTTGTGTATTTTAGGTACACCAAAGATGGTAGGTACCTTGGGATGGTTGTTTTCCAAGAAAGAAAAGGTATCAAATTCAATGACCTCCTGATCCAACATGTCTTTAATAGTAAGGTCAACCTTTTTGTATGAAAGATGTACCTCTTGGATGGAAGAGACAGTGTATTTGTTGGTATCATATAGGATATCCCCCATCTTACTTTCATATAGGACCTGGCTCATGAGAACAGTGCCCCACCCCTTATCGGGTTGCATAACCCTAATAGAATGGTTGTACGCTAAGTCATGTAATACTGCGTGCTCTTCATCACTAAGGTTGTATTCAAAGCTAGTTCGACCTAATTCTTTCTTAATTTCTTTTTCAATTCTTAGCTCCAAATTACTTAACTGTGGATGAAGAGGTGGATTGAAGGCACTGGACTTTTTTAACAACAATGTTGGAGCAACTGGACCATATCCAAATAAATGTTGGAAATTAAGTTTACGGATAAGCATTTTCACATCCAGGATACAATTAACCAATTGACAACCCCGAGTTGGAACAAATTTATAGCCTTTTGTAAGTAAATTAAAATGTGCATCTGTGACAGGTACTTCACTATAATTGTATATGTGGTAACCATGCTTAACATGTAACCGATACCCTCCCAATTCAGTGACAGTGATACTATTATCTACTGCCAATCCTGATTCCTGTTCCTCCCCCTCCCCCTCCCCCGCCGTTGGTTGTTCCTGCCCTGGGAAAAAATCGGGTATACCGGAAAACCTTGTACCCCATGTTGGTTTCGAATACGCTCTGATCTTCTTGGTAAAAACCCCCCTTCCGTATCCCCAGCTGGGTCAGTAAGACCCTGGTCCTCATCCTCACCTGGGGCTACAGTTGCTGCCTCAGCATGGGGTGCAGGATTCTGATAGAATTCTGGAGCTGTATAATTCATACCCCTAAAGTGGGGTGGGTTAGGGTATTGTCGCCCCTCCTTGTATTCCCTGAGATCCCTGTTCAATTTATTGGACTTTCTCTTAATGATGGTATCACAATGATGATCAATATTTTTACGAATGTTATAATATTGAACTTTATGTGATTCCACTGTAAACAATAAATCACAAGTGATAGCATCATTACATTTAAAAATTTGCTCAGAAAGTCCTTGAATGTCTTTTTCGTTTTTCTTTATGATAGCTCGCATGATATCCATTCCACACCGGTCAAAAGCTTGAATCAAATCAACATGGAAGTCACTTCCAACAAGCACATTGTTTGGATATTTATGCACTCTTAAACCTTTGGGCACAATGCCCTTGTTAATACATTCAATCAAGTAGGCATTATCTACAACCAAACTCTTGTACCTGTATAAAGTGTCCTCCAAAAAATGGAGATTGTCCACAAATGATAATCTCTCTGTTGAGTTGCTCCTGTGAATGCCCACAGAGGTAAAATCATGTTTGTTGTTCACCCAGTCAGAAAAAGAAGCCGTAATGGATTGCGACTCATAGGTTGAAACCGGCTGATGACAGGGAATAGAAGAACCGGGTACACAATCCCTGAATGCCGCTGATGTATCCGTCAACCCTGCAGCTTCAATATTCTCCGTTTGTTCTCTCAAAATTCTCTGTCCCAAGTTGGTAACAGGAACGCCGTCCCTGAGAATCGCTGGTGTTGTAAAAAAATCAGAAACATCCGTACTGACGGTAACTGACCTCTGTGCACTCCGGACTGTACCATTGGCTACCACGCCTGCGGGGGAAGCCACAGGCTGAATCACGGCACCTTGTACCAACAAGTTGCAAAACCTCTTGTTGGTTTTGATAACTGTTTGTAACCCTGTCCCAATGGGGTTAGCAATTGAATCAAATTAGTTAACTGGCCCGTAAGCTGAGATAGTTCTCCGGCAACAGTTGTAACGCCGGTTCCATGCCCTTCCTCTGCAGGACTACCGAACTCGATCCATAACACCAAACACCAAATGCTGAACAAGAAAACCAATAATCCAAAAAATGATCGGAAGCAAGTCCACAGAATAGGTATGCGAATTCTATCAGCTCACAATAAGGCACCAGGCTCGACTGATAATAGTAACAGAAATTTATTGCTAAGCAAGCGCCAACAATATGTACCACTTCGTTAGATCAAAATAAGACTTCATCAGACAAACAGTCAAAGAAACCCACAGGTTTAAATACACAAGACTAATCACATAAATTGACAATTAAGTTGATTAATCAAATTTTAAAACCACAGTATATTTTCTAAAAAAGCAACCATAACAAAGCAGTTGATACTTCAACTATTAAAAACAGCAATAAAATGCTATCTAAAATGTTAAAATTATATGTGGATATGTAATCATATTTCTTGTATATGAAACTGATTTTTATGTTTATTTCCATTTTTATTTTAATTTTTATTCTGTCTTTACATCCAACCAATGTTATAGTATAACAATAAAAATAAAAATAAATTTTATGAATAAACGACAGGTAAATTATATCCTGTCAGATTTTAGTTTCAAATAAGGCACAATAGATATGGCTTCGTTAAGCCCTGGAAATCTGTTAGATTCCAGGAGGATCTGCCAATGTGTCTCCCTATGGGACAGTAAAGTCTCCCATGGACCACCCCTGGGATCTTGTGTAACAGAATCCAGGACAAAAAAATTGTAAATGGCGTCTGGACATAATAGACTGTGCTTATAGAGTGCGTTGTTCATGTCTCGCTTGTTAATATCGTAGAGGTGTTCATACACTCTTCTACGGAGTTGTCTCTTCCCACATGAGGCCTGACATGACAGGCACAAGGCCAAGTAGACAACTCCAATGGATAAACAATTGTAAAATCTTGTAGAACAAATCCTCCTATTTCTACTTTCCACATACACAGTCTCTTTATTAATTATGTGCTTACACTGGGAACAATGTCCGCATCTAAATGTTCCTTTGCGTAAATTTCCAGATTGATGTTGTTTAGGCCCCATCTCTAAAATTCTCTTAATATTGTAACCTTTTTTATAAACAGTTTTGAGAGTTGTAGTTTTAAATACATCCAAATCCGTCAACTCCTGAAAGGCCTTGAATTCCTTTTCAACTATCTGTCGGAACTTCCTAACATTACCACTATATTCTGTGATAAAAAGTAATTCTTGTCCTACACAATTAGATGGACTCGTGTCCTGCTCTGTACTTGTTGTATCCTGTCCTAAAATGGGCTTAAATCTTGTGGTTCTACCTAGGAGCACCTCTTGTTTTACTGAATTGATCATACATTCAGGGTACCCCCTGTCCATGAACATGACTGTTAACTTGTCACATTCTTTATTGAAAAGATGGTCCTGAGATGTCATGCGGGACGCCCTAACCATCTGTCCCTTGATAATACCTCTTTTCTGGTACTCAGGGTGGGAACTGGAAAAATGCAGGTAACTATTTGAAAAGGATGGCTTTCTATATACTGTGGAAGAAAAGCCAGCTGCCACCTTACTAATGGTAACGTCCAAATAGTGAACTGATTCTTCGAAGGTCTCGTGGGTGAACTTTAAAAAACTAGTAGTACTACCTATGTAAGTAAGAAACTCCTGAATGGTCTCAGGGGGGCCTACCCAAAAAATGCAGATGTCATCCAGGAATCTGGTGTAATGATTCCAGTACTTGACAAACCTACTGTTATTAATAAACTTCTTCTCCCAGGTGGCCATTATAATATCTGCGTATGTTGGGGCAAAATTAGCCCCCATGGACACCCCAGTGATTTGTTAGAATCTAACTTTCCCACCATCTTGAAGATGTCATATGTAATCCCACTTCACACAGGAGGCAGCTCTACTGAAGTCTCCAATTATAGGCCAATAGGTATACTCTCTCCACTTGCAGAGATTATGGAAACCTTCGTCATAGACAAGTCATGCACCACCTAATCCAAACTCGCAGTATGGCAGACACTCTGCATGGCTTACATCCTCATCACAGCACTACGTCAGGCCTCCTAGCCTTTACTAACGCCATAAGCCATACTTGCAACAATAATTGTGTATCCACAGCCCTCTCTTTGGATAATTCAAAGGCATACGATATGGTTGATCACCAACTTGTACTCCACACCCTGCAAAGACTGTCTGGAGCCTTCCAATGGTGTCAATCCTACCTGCATGATCGACAGCAGGCTGGCCTCTGGCAGAACAAACCCTCTAACCTTCGACCTAACACCCTCAGAGTACCACAAGGCTCTATACTAGGGCCCTTGCTGTCCTCCATCGTCATTAACGACCGTTATACTGTCATCCCAAACGTCAGCTGTATCCAATATGCTGTATACTCTACTCTGATCTGCTCAGCCACATCTCCAGTAGAGTTATGGTCGGCTACCCAGACCACCTTTAATACAATAGCTAACTGGCTTTCTGAACATCATCTGATCCTAAATCCCAATCAAACTAAACCGCTGTTATTCCACCAACATGTAGGTCTACCACTGTCACCGTTACCGTAACATCAACTGATGGCACAATAATCTCCCCTGACCCATCTCCAAAACTATTAGGTGTCATCATAGACAATAATCTCATATGTGACATACATGTTAACCAGATTAGCAAAGCCATCAATAGAAAACTAGGGTCACTTTACAGAATTAAAGCCTTCCTAGCCCCTCCAGCTAAAGGTGCCATAGCTCACTGACACCTTGTTCCAACCCTTCTGTATGCATCCCCTGTACTCTCGAATATGAACAAGACTGTCTTTAACAAACACTCAATTTGCTACAACCACATTGCCAGGTTTGCCACTGGCCCACCTTTTAGGACACATCATTGCATCAATCTAAATCAGCTTGGTTGGCTTGCAATACCCAGCCTAATACAGTATAACCAACTGAGTATGGCCTATAAAATCCTCTATAATCCAGACAATACTCCTGCACTTCAAATATTATCACCCCCTATAACAATCCTAGACCGCTTCGATCCTCTAACAAAGTACTACTTCAGACTAGCAAGTTTAATAACACAGCTGGTGATCCTCCCTTTGCAAACCCTGTAAGTAGATCCTGGAACTCACTTCCAGCTGATATTACCCTACTGTCCACCTTAGGTCATTTAACAGTAGACTCAAACAACATTTGTCACTTAACTGGCTATGTCAATGTATCAAGCCTGGCTAACTCGAATGTGTAACTTCTGTGAACCACTTTACTGTGTACTTTTAATTTAATCCTGGCTTGTGCTCAGGTCTAACATTAACCTGTGGAACATGTTTGACCAGCTTACTCATGTAATCTCTGTAAATAATCTGTTTGTACTATGTAATGCTAGTATTATGTAATGCTGTATCTGCTACCCCCGTAGCTTGTCTCCACGGGCCTCGCCTGGTAATGGACATGCATCCAGTTGGGCTATCCCAGTCAACAAATGTAGGATAAATAAATGAATCAATACAATATATTATAGTGACGACAATACCAGTCAGACATTGACACACACTGACAGCATGCTGAACACACTGGGGCATATGTGGGAACTCAGACTAACAGCTTGCCTGGGCATCACACACCTCCGCAGCTGGCACACGGGCATATGTTCCGTCGGAACAGAGCACATGCCACACATGGCACGCACATCCCCTGTGCTACACACTCACAGCCTGTAGGGCTACACAACACACCTGCTACAGACGTGTCAGGTACCTGTCATGTGTGCTGCACTGGGGTCCCGCTCAACAGGCTGTATCTGGTGAAGGTCACAGTGATATGACTCAGGGGCACTATGGTCCACCACAGCACACATGCATACAGGGCAGTCAGAGGCATGGACAGATATGACCCACACATTGACCATGCCAGTGTGGTTGCCTGAGACATACCTCCCTGGACTACATGATAGGGAACATAGACTGGATCTCTCAGCATGTGGCACAGGCCAGTATGAGCCTGATGTTGGTTGCCAACATACCCTCACCAGGTATTCTACCACTATATGTGGGAAGGGTGTTGTATGTCTACATTATGCTCAGTCTCCACTGTCATTCATAGGGTATCCACTGGCTGTCAATGTGTGCTTACATGCTAGGGAAGCCACAATGATGTGCACGGGTCATCTTGCACGTGACACCCATGGCCCGATGTATAATGGCAAGGCTCCCTGGCACACACATACTGCCTTATGCTGCAGGACATGGTTTACATAGTGACCTCCGTGGGTATCACACAGGTTAGGACACTAACAGTGCTGCTACACAACAACAGCAGTGTACACCGGAAGATGCATGCACCAGGCACTGCCCTCAGCACGGTGAACTGCAATGTCTGTGCAGTACCAGATTCATGATTCATGGCTCACAGGTGTTACCCATCACTGACAGGTTATGCCCCATACCATGCCTGTCGTTCCCTACACATGTAACACACATGGATAGGGGGTGGTATCCCAAGGTAACACAGATACACACACCTCCAGGTTGTTGGCACAGCACAAACCATCAGGGCCTACTCATGTGCAGCTGACAGTGTGTCGGACTGCCATCTGGTTCATAGCCTGGCACACACAACACTCACATACACAGGAAGACCACCTATCCTCCATAACAACACCGGCAATATGACAGTCTCATGAACTGTGTTTATAAGGCCATACTGCATCCAGCCGAACATTGTGTGTGAGCATTACTGTAGCTACAACACTCTCGTTGAAGAGTTCACAGCATGTGGTCACCGAATTGCAGTGGAATGACATGTTACCACTACCACAACAGGTGGGAACATGCAGCACCTGTACATCGACTACATGTACACTATATGGCCCAGACCAGATGTGTATCCCCTGCTGTAGGTCTTTCACCATAGACACCCACACTGTATAGGGACATACCACGTGCGGACCCTGCACAGTAAGACACAGTCATATTGGTATACATTGCTAATACCATTTATCCACACGAAGCATGTGTCAGACATGGTAACTACTGCAGGTCACAGGTATTTATGTGTATGCGTCACACACATGCATCATGTCTGCAATGCCATTGCTGGTTTAGGCAATGGCATGCATTGTTATGTACAAACACCCACACAAGGTCATGCTGTGTGACACAACCACGCGTGACAGTTGTGGGTTACCAAAACATACCTATCTGTACTCTGACAATGGTAATAGACACAGTAGCAGAGCACACTATTGGCAGTACTAGCCAACTAGCCCTGTTTGGCTGTGCTGATAGTGTGGTGACATCCCCTGTGTTTACTGGGGGAGTATGCAGCATCTGGTGTATTGTAGTATTTGCCAAAAGGATCTGTTCCCTCACACTTGCATTTACACACACCCTACTACTCCCACACACATGCACACTTGCCATTTGCAGGATTCATTCCCCTACCTAACTGAGTCATGACACGTGAGAGGGACACATTAGCAAGGCGCACTATTCGGTTTATTAGATAGTTCCCCTTCTCTGGCTATACTTTTAGGGTGCTGACAACATCGGTATTTTGAAAGGGTAATGTGCATCAGGTAGTGTGATCTCCTGATTGCCAAAACTAACATGTTTTACATACGGAAATGCACACACACAAACTCCCCACATGCAAACAAACACACATGTCATTCACAGGTTTCAAACTCCTACCTAATTACATTATGATACACAGGGGAAACGCATTAGCAGAGTGCGCTATTTGCATTACTGGGAGGCTTCCCTTCTCCTGCTGTACTTATAGGGTGCTGACATCATCTGTGTTTAGAAAGGGGAGTGTGCATCCTGTAGTGTGTTCTCCCATTTGCCAAAAGGAACCTTTCCCTCATACATATTTGCACACACACAATAACCCCCCTCATCCAAACACACACACTTGCCATTTGCAGGATTCAAACCACTACCTAACTATGATATGACACTTGAGAGGGATGCATTAGCAGAGCGCGCTATTCGCATTACTGGGAGGCTTCCCTTCTCCTGCTGTACTTATAGGGTGCTGACATCATCTGTGTTTAGAAAGGGGAGTGTGCATCCTGTAGTGTGTTCTCCCATTTGCCAAAAGGAACCTTTCTCTCATACATATTTGCACACACACAATAACCCCCCTCATCCAAACACACACACTTGCCATTTGCTGGATTCAAACCACTACCTAACTATGTTATGACACTTGAGACGGATGCATTAGCAGAGCACGCTATTCGCATTACTGGGAGGCTTTCCTTCTCCTGCTGTACTTATAGGGTGCTGACATCATCTGTGTTTAGAAAGGGGAGTGTGCATCCTGTAGTGTGTTCTCCCATTTGCCAAAAGGAACCTTTCCCTAATACATATTTGCACACACACAATAACCCCCCTCATCCAAACACACACACTTGCCATTTGCAGGATTCAAACTACTACCTAACTATGTTATGACACTTGAGATGGATGCATTAGCAGAGCGCGCTATTCGCATTACTGGGAGGCTTCCCTTCTCCTGCTGTACTTATAGGGTGCTGACATCATCTGTGTTTAGAAAGGGGAGTGTGCATCCTGTAGTGTGTTCTCCCAGTTGCCAAAAGGGACATTTCCCTCTCACAGCCTTTCACACACACAAACCCCGCTCACCCACACACACACGCACACACTGAGCATTTGCAGGATTCGAACCCCTACCTGACTATATTATGACACTTGAGGGCAACGCATTAGCAGAGTGCACTATCCGAATTACTGGGCATCTGTTCTGCACCTGTAGTATTTCTAGGGTGCTGACATCTTTATTTCCACAGAGGTATGTAGATGTAGTACTACCTGTCAGGTGGGGGATAGCAGATATATGCATTTGCAGCCACCTACGTCAGGGTCAGATATGCACATCGCACTGGCAGGTTATGTTCTATACCATGCTTTGGGACCACAGGACCTGTAACACACAACACAACCAGTCCAGAACACCACACCCACATCCAGGACACACACTTAGCTTCCCTGGGAACAGTGCCAGGATATGCAGGTATTCACATACACCATTCCAGTTGTTAACATCAGGTACAGGCATATTGTGTGTGAGAACTACTCAGGCCTCTACCACGGTACCCTACCGCCACTACAATTTGTGGGTCCATGTGCTATGGCAGAACCACACACCACAGCCACATGGGTGAGTACATATTGCACCTGTCCATCTGCAACGTGGGTACTCACTGTTCCACACCAGAGGTAGACCACCATTGTTGATATCTGCCCATGTCCACCTTTCCCTGGACATCCATATCTCATCTCCACCCCCAGGCAAGGTTGTCACTGCACACAAATTGTGTTTAGCACAAGCAGACTCTACACTTGTGTAGACTGGGGTGGATGACTTCAGAGGACCCATGCTGGAGGACTATACTGGCCACTCAGCATAATCCTTGACACTTGCATCCTATGAGCATGTGTACAGTTTGCATTGGTCATGCTATCCCACATATACCCATGACTGCTCCACAACAAGACACCTGTCAGCTGTACACCGGCCATATATGCGCCGATCAACAGACAGAGTGACCTAATACATTGCAGAGCTGTAGTCCACAGAGGGAGGACATCTGTGGACGGTTCCAGCATGGCACTTCATTCACACATACTCATTACAACACAGTGTTGACAGTGGAATCGTCCAGAGAATGCAGATAGGGCTCCCCCAGTCTGTTATTGACGGACACCTACTGTCAGAGATCCTCAGCAACCCTCTCACAGCACACACCGACAACATGGCTGTGGCTTAGCACATTCAATCCCTGAGACCTCCACGGTGCCCCTTCTTGACAGAGGCACAGCTCACTAGCCGCACATGTTGCCTTCTGTGACCTACTTTACAGTGGCACGGTAGCCTACTATCCTGGGGATGCAGATGCCAAGCACACTCTGACTGAGCTGCCATTCCCTGGGGCAAGAAGCCTAGTACTGACCTCTACACCCATATGTTCAATTGTCGGATGCACAATATTTGTTGTGCTGTTCTACTGTTTGCAGGTCTTTATTGCCATAGCATTCCCTGTTCCTATGACCAACTTGTGTATCTGTGGCAGATGTTTGCATATGATGGCGATCCACTATATCACTTATGTCTCTGTGGTCATTTACTGTGTGCACTGGGCTGATTGCTGTGTTGTGGTTGGTTCCTGGACTGACACGTACAAATACCAGATATGTGTGGCCAACTGCTACACGGAGATATGGCCTAAGTGTGTGAGCATGCCCAGTTCAGCCTTTCCATGGCATGTTGTCTGACATATGCCTCATTTATCAAAGTGTGCGAGCATGCCCAGTGTGAACTTTCCATATGTTGTACTCTGAAGTCCAACACATATTTGGGTGTGTGTGTCCTTCGTCATTATCACACGTTTATGAGTGTGTGCTGGGTGTCATGTTGTGTACTAACTGGCCAACTGCTTCATGTCTGCCACAACAGGGATTATACTGTGCCTGCAGGAATTGCATGGGATACTTTGCAGACAGTTCTCAACATACTTTCATAATGACCTAACACTGTAGTACCGTATAGTGTACTGGTTCGGTATTTCACTGTAGTGGACAGTATCCTGGGCTTTAGTCCTATCACTGCTTGACATCTTCATAGTGAGCACGACAGACTGTATAGGGGCCAGTTGTGCACATATGTCCATGTTGCAATATGTTCAGATATGGACTACCTACACCAGGCTCGTCCAACATTGCTAGTGTATTCCACAACATGGGTGGACATTGGCAAACACTAGCAATGTTCTGTAGGCCATTTCTGATGGTAGTCACAGGGTGTGTTTGTCCTTCGACACACATTGTAACTGGAGTTTGCCATGACATATGTCATGGTTGGTATACTGTGCCTCTGTCTACCTCTGACATAACAGTGATACCCAGGGTAGCCTACCATCTCCCATACACTCATCAGGTTGCCTCTTGAGGGGTGTCAATATGTGGCACTCTGGCTGTCCTGTACCAGGGGTTTACTGAAGTGTGGGGGTGCCTTCTGTGTTATGGATCATTCTGTACAGCTTGTCCTATGTATGTCGGTGCTGGGGTTCAGGTCTCTCATGTGCATAGCCCACTGCCATTCAGATTGTACAAGGTGCAACATGTTAATTCATTTAAGGTTGGGCATGGCATCATACATCAGGCACAGCTTTCCTGTAGCCAGGAAGGATGGCAGTGTGTGGGGCTGCAGTTTGTTTACTCAGGCAACACATGGCATCTGTTCCAGCTCTTTGCTACCCCTGGTGGGGTACTGTTGTGGACTTTACAGTTGTTGGAGGTGTCTGCTGAGCTATATCCCACAGGGGCTATTGTAGTCAGTTGTGATGCTGATGGAGGATGGCTGCAGAGCCAGGGTGCATTCCCCTTATCTACATCTGCCAGCCTTCATGTTTGGGTGGGTATATGGTACATGTTTCTGTGAACACTACAGACACATGTTTGCCCGGTGCAGGTTATTTATCACCTTTTGTACCCAGGTCTCACATTACATGTTAGGTGCCTCATGGGTTAACACCTGTGTGGTAATTTGTGGGCACTTACTGTATATCCACAGTGGTTGTCTATACACAGTTCTGCACTTGGCTTGCTGACTTGGCTATGGCTGCAGTTGTTTGTTTGTAGGTGGCCCTTTTGTGGGTTGCTTGTGTCAGTTGGGGGTCGGATATGGTGGGCTGTTTGTACTCCTCTGCATACATGCTCAGTCACAGTCCTTCCATGTTGGCCTATACCTATGGGACATGTATACAGAATGGGGGTGGGGGGGCAAGACCAGGCCTTGTGGGATGCCACTCATATCCGCTTTGTAGTCTGACATGGATGCAGCATGTCTGACCATGTCAGTTCTGTCCTTGGTCTGCTTTCCAACCCCTCTACTGACATAGGGGTGTATATTTAAGCTGGTGAACATATCCATACTGAACACGTACGTTATTGTCTAGAAGCATGTGCACGGTCCAGCTACGCTGTGTGTGCCACATAGCCCTCATCAATGACCTTACTAACTGCTTCAAATGGGTCAGACATGTTTAGGGGCCGGTTCTGCAGTTACAACAGCCACAGTGTGTAGGGTCCGGTATCAGTAGGTCCACATTAGCCTTCTGTCTGCGGTACATACTGATCCTTTCCATAGCTGTGCAGAACAAGCTTGTCAGGATCCTGGGGTGGTAGTTTGGAGTATCCATTCAGGAAACACCTTTGTTGGTATGGACCACTGTTGTTGTACACTGCTCTTTGGGTACATACCCTATGGTAAGGCTGATATTGGCCAGTAGTGTGATTTTGCATTCCATTACTCTTGGGGTCCATGTTGGCCTCAGCACAGGACACCGTCACATACCTTTGCTGCTGTGTGTTCTGCTTTGCAGATGATGGCTGTTACCTCAGCATCTGCAATGTCAGGGGACCGTCTGCTGGGATAGGTATTTTGCACTCGGGGGGGGGGGTGTTTGCACTGCACCTGACAGGTTGTATGTTAAAAATATGTGTGTGTGTTTGTTATGTTGTTTGTAATATCTGTGTGATTCGGAGCATATCTGTGGATGCCCAACATGGTTCCTAACATCATTTGGGTAAGCCTTGTGATTATCCTTAGTGTTCTGTACGTGTTGTATCTTCATAGGTTCATGGGTTCATAGTAGGCTAGACACCCTAGGCCATTGGTAAGCCTAGCTAGAGTGTGTGTGTCTTTTGCCACCCCTTGCTATGTTCAATTATGGCCATTTATGAGGTTCTTCACTGTGCCTCTGTCTGGTCGTGACACAGTGGGGACACCCAGTATACATGTACGGTCATCCATCCACTTGGCAATGTTCCTGTTGAGGGGTGTCAGTGAGGGGCTCTGCCTACCATGGATTGGGATCCTGTTTCTGGGTGTGGGGAGCCTATGGGTTATGTATCTGTCCCTCCAGCACATCTTATTTCATTATGTGTTGAGGTTGACATCTGTGACTCTCACAGCTCCAATGGCTTTGATTTCCTGTGGTGTAGCATGCCCATTACTCCTGTGTTGGACATAGCCTGGTACAACAGACATACAATGCCTCTGTGTAGGCAGTGTGTGACTGCAGTCAGCTGGGGTGTCTACAGCCAGGCAGCATATGACATATATTTCGCACCCTTTATCCTGTTGGTGGGGTAACTATGAGGTCTTCCGAACCGCTGCAGGTGTCACGTATGGTACATCCCATATGAGTCATTGTACTAGATTATGGGTCTGATAAGGGAACAGTACAGTGGCACAGTGACCCCTGTTGATGTTGGTGTGAATCCTTTCATGATACGGTGTCCAGTATCAACAGTCATCATAGCCACATTGGCATTGTGGCTGCCACATGACAGATCAATGTCGACCTGTGCCCCTAGGTCCCTGATGACTCCTTGCATACATAATGGTTTGACACCTATGTGGTACTTTGTGTACCTTGTCTGGTATTTGGTGGGACATCCATACTGTCCAGTGTCTTCGGATGTGTGGGTGGGGTTCTTGTGTGTGGGAGTGTGGTCTGCCGCATGCTACAGACTGTACAGCAGTTTTGACTACAGTTATGTGCACATGGGTGGTGTCCGCTGCTTTGTGCATTGTCTGTTACCTGGCTATATGGGTGTCTGTGCTGCATATGGATACTCCCCCTCCTTTGATGTCTTGGTGCAGGTGTTGGGGCCATAATACATGGTATGTGGTATAACCTAGTAGTGCTGGTGTGGTTTCACTAGGCCTGCAGCAGGCCTCTGTCACTGGACAGGCATCAATGTTCTCCATAATGGGAAGTGCCTCAGGGGCATGCATATTGCAGTTTACACATCTGGCATTGGTCAGCATTACCCTTATGTTTCCTACCACTTATGTTTTCTAGGGTGGTGGGTAGTCATTTTGGCCTTGCCTACATACGGCTCTATGGAGGCGGCAAAGGCCTTATCCAGTATCCAGACGCACACGGGTAACAGCTGACAGCCACCCCGTAACAGCAGCATGCCTTGTCATGCTTGACATCTCCAGCGGACACACATTACACCCTCTTGGACTGACAGCTGTAACTGTGCCAGCTGTTAAACGTGAGCATTCTGTGTTTGTACTGTGGCATCATTCTTGGTGAGGGTTGGATGCTGCACACAGCCAGTGTCATCCCGCCCTGGGGTACATACTCGGAGGGATATTCCATGTCTCATTTGATGTTGACCAGGGAGGTACAACTCAGGTAATTCACACCAGCATGGACATTGAGTGCATCATATTTCTGCTTGCTTTGGGGTGACCTGCGTACGTGTGTTAAGTGGCATTTTGTGGCTACCTACAAGCAGCTTACTCTACCCTTTCCCTTGTTCAGTCTGGTGAGTGGGACAGCTGTGTTTCTGCCTATACAGACACCTATTACGACTGTATCAGGCATTTGTTTCTCCTTCGGGCCTGTGACTGTTTGGCACACCAGCTTTGCATACTATTCGTTGCATGTGCTATGTTTGAAGGTTGTGGTTGCTTGTGATCTACTTTGGAGGCGTCTGTTGGTGTGGTGTGTTTGTAATTAAGGGCTCCGGGAACATTTGTCTGTGTTTATGTGTTTGGTTTACAGTTGTGGTAGGTCTATGTGGGACTGGGTTCGTGGTGTATGTGGTTACCTTCTCCTCCTGACTAGTGTTGACAGTACTGGCTTGTTGGAGCTCAACCTCTGCTTTGGATACATGGATGCATCTATCACTTATGTTTGTATTTATTCAGGGGTGTTGTGGTTGTCTGTGTACTTGGTACTGGCGTCACATTGCCTCTGGATTCATAGGGTATACCTGTTGTGGCTGGACTTAGTGGATTGTGTGTGTGGACATATGTTGTTGCCATACTACTGGTCAGTGATTACTTCCCTTTTTATGTTTGCTCTATCTTGGGGTATCTTCCTCATTCTCTTGCATGGTATGGTAATGGCTGGAGGCCAGCATGCCAGATGTCTGCGTGTATGGCATTGTGTCTTGTTGTTATTTGTGATTGCATACTCCAAGCATTCCTGGCTGTGTTCATGGAATGCCTGTATAACATGTTCTGTGGTGTGTCCCATATTCTGCACTTGCACAGGGCCTTTTGTGGAGTCAACATCGGTTTTGAGGGCTGCAACCTATACTTTACACATGTTTCTCACTGTGGTATTCTGGCCAGGGACTGGGGTCAGGGTGTGTATATCCAGTGTGCTTACTCTATGGTCTGGTTTTACCAGTGAGGGGTACACTTCTCATCTTGCCATCCAGTACACATGTTGCTGATTATCACATCCAGTATGCTTACCCCTCTTGTGGGAGTGGTACATTGTTCCTGGGCATTTTGGTTTATGGAATCTGGGTAATTGTCTCCTACTGTGTTGGTGCTGGTACAATGCTACCGGTGTATGTCTGGGTATTTTCAGTCAAGCAATATAATGTGGTTTGGGGGGCTTGATATATTCATGTATTCCGACATAGGCCAGGTGCTGTTCCTGGTATTAGGACAGTGGTCTGTGGCAGGCTATATACTGCGAGGCAGTTTTAGCCATTGGTATTTGACCATGGATATTCCCTGCTGCTTCTTGTTGTGGTACCAACTTGGGGGTGTGGTTATCCTTGCCATTTCTTGCTAGTCACCCTCCTTTTGTAGCTTGTTCCATGTTTTGCGGCTGGACAGCACAGTATGTGGTGTGACCTGGTAGTGTTCAGGTGCTGCTGTGAGCCTTGCCCAGTTCTCTATTACAGGACTGGTATCTACATTCTCCTTACTGTGTGCGTTTACACTGCACACATCTTGCTGTTTGTACATCTGTCATGGGGTAGTATTACATCTAGGTTCCTATCCCTTGTAGAACCTATGGGTTGGGTTTGTGTTTTGAGACTTACCTATTCAGGGCATGCTGTGGGTACTGACAGCCTTTGCCAGTATCCATGGGGCATGGCGTGATAGGTGCATGCCACCCCTAGCAGGTGGTGCATCATGTCAAACTCCGCATATCTTCCCAGCCTGTGACACATTGGCTCCCCTTTGACTGACTGCATTACTTCAGCCAATTATTGTACTTGATCTTCTTGTCTTCATAGTGTGGCATCATGCTTGGTGAGGGTGAGATGTTAGGCAGGGTCTTCATGTTTGCATATACTAGATGGTGTTACATTGCTTAACACATGGCAATCATGCCTCAGGTGGCGCTGCAGGGCTGCCTCTGTCGGATGCACATACTACACTCCCTGTACATGTTTAAGAGCAGGTTGTGTCATGTTAGGCATCCCTGTTATTATATGAGTGAGTCAGAGAGGGGTATCATTCCCAGGGTTCCTACTGTGCCAGTGTATGTGCTATGCGTTGCCTCTTTGCCAAGGCCAGGGCATACTGGGCATGCCTCCTTCTGCCTACTGGGGTTCCTCCTCCGAGTCACGCTCTGCCTGTGTTGGCCTTGGCAATGGTGGGGGGCTGTTTGGCCCGGCCCTATGCTGGTCCTGCTGCAGCTGTTTTTGCAGGATCATATTATGTAGCATAGCGCATACCATGACAATTTGGGTACATGTAGTTGGTGTGTACTGCAAGGCTCCACCAGATGTGTCCAGACACCGGAATCGTGACTTGAGCAGCCCAAACACATGCTCTATCACATTACGTGTTTGTGCGTGTGCCTCATTATGGCGTTCCTGTTCAGGTGTGTGTGCATTTCTGATGGGTGTCATCAGCCACGGCTCCAGTGCATAACCTGCATCCCCCACTAGGTGTCCGTGTGGGATGTCCCCATTGGCAAATGTCTGGTATAGCTGCGTCAAATGCCAGATGTGGGAATCGTGATAACTCCCAGGGCAGCCAGCACACACATTCATTATTATGCCCTGGGCACACGACCTGGCAGTTGATGTAGGGAAAGCCCTTGTGGTTAATGTAGGCCCTACCCCGCTCACCTGCTGGTGCTTTGATGCGTATGTGCGTGCAGTCTATCGCACCCAGTACCTGAGGGTATTCCGCTATTTGCTGGAAGAGACGCATATTGCTGGCCAATACCTCACGGGCATTGGAGAAATATACATGATCACCGACATGTTCTGACATGGCATCCAGGAACTGGTGTAGTACCCTGGAGGCTGATGCCTGTGATATCCCCATCATATTGCCAGTTGGTCTCTGGAAGGTACCTGTTGCTAGTATTCTTAGGCCAACACATACCTTGGTTTCCACTGGGATGGGTTCCCCTCTGTTGGTTCTGTGTGTGAGGCGTGGCCTGCACAGCTCAACAATTTGCTGCAGGAGCTCTCTGTCCACTCTATAGCGCTCTACTATCTCCAGCTCATGTAACTCGTGGTAGGTGACCCTGGGCCTGTACACTCTTCTCCGTCTCCTCACTGTGGGTTGTCTGGCATCGTCTGCATTGTCACCACCCTCAGCAAGTCACCTATGTCTCATTATGACAGCTATGGCAGCCCCTAACATTTCTGCTCTGAGTGAAGCTTTTTCAGTTTTCACTTCTATTAGCTTACTCCTGTCTTGCAGTGTCTCTTAATGGAAACATCCTGCACTACTGTTTGCAGAGTTTTAAGTGCTGGGCTGGGCTACTATTCTGCCTGTGTAATTGCCTGCTTCTAATTGTTTTCACCTGATAGCTTCAGCAGTTATCCCTGCTAGCTTCCTATTTATTCTGTTGCTTCCTTTTTCCTCTCTGTTTTCTCAGGGGGAGCAGCTTGCATACTATCTGAAACACGCTCACAGTGGCTTACACGTGCGCACACGTGCTTACACGGTTCAGAATCTACTTATTCAGGTTTAAACATGCGTACACCCGCACAAACACTGTTACACGTCCGCCAACAGCCTCCAACATACTCAGCCTGCCTTACACGCGTGCACACCCGCGCAAACAGTGTTAAACATCTCCCAACACGCTCCCACATACTCACACTGCCTTACACATGCGCACACTGTCCTACTCGTGCTTCATGGTGTGCACACGTGCGCATGCACGGCCAGCAAGAATCTTTGGTGTAGTTTACAGTGTACACCTTCCATTTCTTGACTTTCCATGACTTATCTAGTGGCACACCTCTTTCCATGATCTGTGCCTGTCATCTGTCATGTTACACTGGCCTCCAATGAACTGCATTTCTTTCTACCATTCCCCCCTGTGATGTCACCTATCTCCTACTCTATTCCCCCCCCTTTTGTATCTCTTACACTACTCAGACTGTGCTCATTTGGTATGTGACTGTGCGATTCAGTATCCGAACCCTCATTTACATAAGATTGCCTACTAATGCTTAGTTACATGTCTTAGACTCAGCTTCCCCCCTTAGCAACCACTACACGGTGGCCATGTTGGTTTTAGTCTGCTGGTCCCTGCATTATCATTCCATGTATTGCATGAAACCCACATTTGTGGGTTTATAACCTTCTTTTTCATGGTTTTATACAGCGCAGCCCATTTGCGCGGGGCTGCACTGGGTTTAAACATCGGCGATCGCCAAAAAAAAAATTATATTTTTAATAATTTTGCATCGGGTTGTCTTGCCAATGGCTACATATTTGGCCATTGGCATGCTGCCTGCATCATATGCAACCTTTTTTTGGAGCTGACATCGCTCCGTTGTGGATTTTGCAGACATGTACTCAGTTGTCAACTGAGTACATTTCTGCAGCTAAAACGTCTCATACACGGACTGGTTTCTGCTTCGTGGATCGCTAATATACCTCATTTGCATACCTTTTGGATGCAAGTGAGGTATTTAGCTTGTCCACGCCCAGTCCGTGTAAGAGACGTTTTAGCTGGTCTCTTACACGGAGTTTAGGGCTGTTCCTGGATCGCGAGGCTTGCATGGAGTGTTGCACGTCTCTTACACTCCGTGCAAGCCTTCGTGGATCCTGCCCAATGTTTAGTTTGCATAGTTATGCAAATCACAATCACATTAAAGGAAAAATGCCAAAAGAATTAATTGTACTTTACATAGTATGAAATGTGAGCTCAGACCTTCCTAAACTGGATGAATATTTACAGGAAATGTTGAGCAGATAAGATAAGAAACAAGACTGCCAAACAAGTGGCTTGAGTTTTTCTAAAATGCTCACATGCAACACTATTTGGTAATTATAATAAAACATCACAATTGTGCATATATGTCACTGATAAAAATAAAAAAACCTTAGTTACATCAAGTATAGCCAACAGATGGTTATAGTATACATACAGTTTAAATAAAGTAGACAGGAGGGTACAAATAACTACTACTAGTAGAAATAGACAGCAAAGGCAACAGAAAAGATGATCATATCAGACAAAGGTCTACAGTTTAATAACCTAATAAAGCAAATGTATAACCAAAGTGTTGGGCTGACATATATTATAAAGCAGATAAACAGTGCTGCAGTACTACAGGGGGAGGGGTACTTTCTCAGTTTTACACTGACTGTATAAGCAGTATTGCACAAGGGTCTAAAATAAAGCTACAGAAAAAATAAACAACAAGGGTCTGAAATAAAGTTACAGAAAAAATAAACAAGGGTCTGAAATAAAGCTACAGAGAAAATAAACAAGGGTCAGAAATAAAGCTACAAGACTCTTTCAGGGGGAGGGAAAAACAGGTATTAGTGCATTAGAAATATTGGTAAACAGATTAAACCTGATAGGATAAAATATTTTATAGCTGTCATTCTAGTTATTATTGTATTAAACACAGATTAAACCTGACAGGATAAGATATTTTACAAGTTAATAGCTATCATAATGGTTATTATTGTATTGTTTAGTATTAAATTGTATTTAAATTGATAACAGCTATACAAGAGAGAGTAAATATAAGTAAAAAAATTGAACAAGATTGGTCACTATTTCAATATGTTTTTGGCAATATTAATGCTATTACATTTGTAAGATTAGACTAAATTTACTTTATAGTCTTTGTATGTACAAATACAGAAGAATTCAGTACAAATTAAATTAATGTCTGGCAATGAATATGTGTGAAAAACCATGTTTAAAAAAAATTGGGTTCAGGATAGCTGCTAGATTGAAATGCATGAATAGCAAACAGTCTGTGTAAATACATACTGTACAGAATACATTGTAATAAGTTTAGAAGTAATTTGTCAAGTTGTAATATCACTGGTTTTACCCCAGTAAAATAATTGCTTTCAAATATTTTTTTTATCTAAGCCCAGTTCAGTATTTTACCAAGATGTTAATGAGCAGTTCAAAAACATGATCACAATGTTATGGTTAAAATGACATTGAAACTGTATATTTTCAGTAGTGTATAAATGCTTACAGTAGCACATTGTTCTTGTCTCTTATAGTTAATTCAACAAGTTGCAAAGAGTTAATGAAACAGTTCTAAGTCATAAATTAAATTCTGTAATTGCAAAAGAATAAATTAATCAAGTTAAACTAAAGCAGACACAGCTCATAACTGATAAAATATTTTCACAGAATAGTCTGCAAAAGAAAAAGTTGTTAAATACATTCAGTTTTGGTAGTAATACTTTAATATAATTGTATTAACTATGTAAAATTGCATTTTGATTTGTTGTATCAAAAGACTATATAATGTGATCAAAAAATACATATCAGTATAAAATGTTTTGAGTATGTTTAAAAACAGAGGGAATAGTTAGATATTATGAATTTAAGGCTGAAATTAATTCTGTTCTAAATATGCTGAAAGAAAAAGCTTGCTTAAATGCAGAAACAGAGTTTAGTAATATGTGATCAGCAACCATACTAAATGACTGTGGCTTAAAAAAATAAGGAACTTGCTTATGAGTGTATTCCACACACATCAAGAAAGCTGACTTCTTACAGACGTGACAATAATGTAATCTGCTTTCACTGGACAACAGGACATGTTTTTCTAAGAAAGTTTAAAAATGTGCTTTTCTAATCCACAAGGCATTTTCTTGAAGACAGTTTACTTATCAGCATTTGGACAAGAACAGATGTGTTAGCATTTGCGTCATCAAGCCAGTATCTTTCCAAAACCAAGAGGGTGTGTGTTTAACTAAAATATGTATAAAACGTCTGTATTAAATCTAGTTATGTTAGAGGTATGGTAGGGACACAAGTCCTGAGGTAAATGGTATATCTCTCACATCATCTGTACTATATGAGAAGTAAAGTTGGAACAGTACTTTTAAGCTGCAACGTTTGTCCAGTTTGGTTTATTATAAAAAGTTATTGGTTACTGCTCTCTAAAGTTGATGCTGCAAAGTATATTCTCTCATCAGTGTATATTCTGCAAGTTTCTGTATGCGACAGACTGTGAATGCAAATATAACTAGACTTTGAATTTTAGCAGAATCCTGCCAGCAAATCCCACAGCAAGAGCAAGCAGTAAGAAGCAGTAAGCAGAGCCAAATATTTTTTCAATGCCCATTGTAAATTAGACTTATACTAATGGAAAAAGGTCCGGTCATCTGGACTTTTTCCATTAGTATAAGTCTTTTTTTTTTTTTTGATACAGCAGCGGAGAACGGAAGAGCTCCTTTGCTGTAATCTCGCTGTGTTACATGGGTTTAACATAGCGAGATAGCTTAAAAAAAAGCAATGGAGATCTTCCTTTCTTCGTTGCTTTTTGTAAAGCTGTCTCGCTATGTTAAATGGGTTTAACATACCAAGACAGCTTTAAAAAAAGCAACGGAGAAAGGAAGATCTCCGTTGCTTTTTTTAAAGCTATCTCGCTATGTTAAACTCCTTTAACATAGCGAGACACCTTTTAAAAAGCAACGGAGATCTTGCTTTCTCCATTGCTTCCACACACAGCTCTGATGTACTGTGTAAGCATATGCATGCGCAGTACATCAGAACTGCTGCAGAATACCAGACAGCTGCGGAAGGGCAGCACGGAGACATTATACAATGCCATTATTTAAGAAAAGTAAGTATTTTTTTTCTTAAATAATGTCATTGTGTAATAGCAATAACCCACTTCTGGGTGTGGGTAATGCTGGATTTTCCCACAGTTGTCTTTGTTTGGCCACTCGGGCTTCGCCCTTGTGACCAAACCACACCAACCATGGGTAAATCCACCATTACCCACACCCAGGCATGGGTAATTGCTTAAATAATCAATTTCTGTTTTACTCTCCTTTCATTTGTAAGTCCAATGTTTCCTATCCCATAAGTGAAGCTTGGCACAGACTAATTTGTCACGGGACTGTTTAATGTGGGATGGGGGGTGATGGATGGTAGCTGTGGTTATTTGGGTGGCTGAGAAAGGTTAGGAAAGGGTTAAGTGAGTTGGGATTTAAAGGAAAGTGAGGTAGTGTTAGGGGTGTGGCTTGAAGGGTTTTTGAAAGGAAATCCAGAGTGAATAAGCACATTTTGGTGTGGTCTTATTGTTGAGGTAGGATCATGTCCCAGACGACCTGAGGTTGGGAGTAAGGTAGGCCTTGGGTAGTTATAACCAGTGAGGTGAGTACAGCTTTGTTGGGTTTTTAAGTATTCCTTTTTTTTTCTCTCCTTATAAAGGATATATACGAAGGTTAAATGTAATGTTAGGTCTGTTTCTGGTGTGGGGCTTGTTTTCCAGTTAATTGAGGCCATGGTGGCATCGGCTTTTGGATGAAAGGGGTATTTTAAGTGGCTTGTTAGGTTATTAGGAAGGTTTTTGTGTATTTATTAACTTTCCCTGGTGGGCTAGTGCTGTGTCATCCTTAGGAAGAGTTTTGGTTTAACTATTAACTTTCCCTGGTGGGCTAGTGGGGTTTATTCTTTAATTAGTAACTTTCCCGGTGGTCTAGTGCTGTGCCGTTAATTTTCTTGATATTGTTTAGCTTTCCCAGGTGGTCTAGTGCTGCACCGTTTACAAGTTTGTGTAATATTATGTTCCCCGGTGGTCTAGTGCTGTGCTGTTAAGTTTTTGCTACTGTTTAGCTTTCCCTGGTGGTCTAGTGCTGCACCGTTTATATGTTTGTGTAATATTATGTTCCCCGGTGGTCTAGTGCTGCGCCATTAAGTTTCTTGCTACAGTTTAGCTTTCCCTGGTGGTCTAGTGCTGTGCCATTAAGTTTCTTGTTACTGTTTAGCTTTCCCTGGTGGTCTAGTGCTATGCAGTCCATAGAAGAGGTTTTGTGGTAATTCATGGGCTGGCTTCTGACCATTAAAGGCTGGATGCACATGCGCAATGGTGCTGGTGCGGTGCTCTATGGATATTAAAAAAAAAAAGAGAGAGAGAGAAATAAGTAAAGGGGATTGTTTGAATCAATTTGCTTTTCAAGCAGTTAACCCCCTAGTCTTTGTCCCTTGGGTCTAGTGTTGGCATGCGGTGGTAAGTAGCATGGCTGTGTTCCATGGTGGTCTAGTGTGTTTGTGCGGTGTTTGAGTGGAGATAGAGTAAGAGGTTGCATGGATGTTGTTGTTTTGTTCATTCCCCGGTGGTCTAGTGCTGGTGTATGGTGCTTGTGTGGGATGGCTGTTTGGACGTTTGTTTCCTGGTTGTCAAGCGTTTTTTTGTGTGGTATGGCTGTTTGCTTTCTTCCCTGGTGATCTAGTGTATGGTGCTTGTGTGGGATGGCTGGTCGGTTGGTTCGCTTTCCTGGTGGTCTAGCAGTTTGTTGTGTGGGATGGCTGTTTGATTTTCACCCTGGTGATCTAGTGTGGTCCTGTGGTGGTGCGTAGTGATGGCGGAGTCTGGTTCTTGTTCCTTGTATGGTTTCCTGGTGGTCTAGTGCTGAGGGGGCAGAGCAGAGATGCTCTGCTTTCCCAGGCTTGTCGAGCTGTGTGGCTTTCCGCGCATGCTCGGTAGTGCGGGAAATCCTTGATTGCCGTTTTTCTGTATATCTATATATATATATATATATATATATATATATATATATATATATATATATATATTAAAATAGAAAAAAAAAAGAGAGAGAGAATGGAGACAATTTAGCTTTGCATGCTTAGACAGGAGAGGTATGTGTGGTGATTTCGATAGGATTAATATTAAGACAAAGGCATGATGATGAGGAAAGTTTTTTTTTTTTTTCTTCTGGGATTCCAGATGGTGACTACAATGTGTATGGCTGGAGTGCGAATGGGTTAGTGTCAGAATGGGTAGTTATTGAGATTAACTTTATTGTGCCAAGTTTTATTGTCATTAACTTTTTTGTTTCTTTCTAGGTGATTATGGCAGAGGCTTTAAGACAGAGATGAGCCAGTATTGTAGCACAGGCTGAAGATTTGTTCAATGCCATTCCAGCTGAGGTATCAACAACTAGCATGCAGGGTGTGACCATGCATAAGAAGTGGCAGATGTCTACAACCCGGGCATCTAGGGTGAAGAAATCCTTCAATACATTCATCTTAATAGGTGAATGGTTCCCCAAAACCCAGAGGTGATGATGCCCCCTGTATCAGCTGCAGGTAATAATTCATCAAGCTTGGGGGGGTGAGGAGACTGGAGCAGGTGAGGGGGATGAGGTAGGGGGCAGTGAGGGTGTCCATAGGGGGCTACTGGGTAGCAGTTTGGAGGCTTTAGCCAAGTCTGGAGGGATTTTGAGGATACCATGTCCCTGTTAGATCAGGAGTTAGGGCCGGATGTCCATGAGGTAGGGTCTGATTTTGGTTTACGGCCAGGGGATTGGTTGACATCACAGGCCCTGCGACAGGAAGTGGCTCCCATTTTATTGACCCTGCGCATATCTCTGTTAGTAAAGGAGAAGATTTGGAAAGGGGAGTTCATCAATATTTTTGAATTGATTAATGCAGATGGGGTTCAGCGGTTGACGGAAGCGGAGACTGCTAATGGGAAAGACCTCTTGGCTGCATTGGCTACGATAGTTCGCAAAAGGGTACAGAGGTTTCAGGTTAAGACATGGGATAATTGGGTCCTAGGTTTCATTTATTATATGGTGGTGTGTTTGGAAAGGGACCCTTCACTGGCTCTTCCTCTTTTGGCTTATTTTTTAACTATTAGGGAAGCACAGAGGTTGAAGCCCGGTTATGCATGGTTATGGTATGACCAAAAATTTTGCAAGCATAAAGCAGTAGATAAATCTATGTGTTGGGAGGTCAGACACCTGGACATTTGGCTATCCACCATGATGGATACCAGTGGAAGGGGTATCTCAGCCATCTGAGAGAGGTGCAAGGATATGTTGGGCTTTTAATGCCAATAGGTGTTCCTGGGTAGGTTGTAGATTTGCTGATATTTGCTTGAAGTGTATGGGGGCGCATGCATTTACATAATGTGGGGGGTGGGGGTCAGGTTCGAGGTCGGGCACAGCATTTTGGTGGTATAAGAGGTTGGAATAGTTCCCATTCAGCGTTGCTAGGCGGGCGTGTTCGAGCTAATATTTGTGGCCAAGGGGGGTCCTTATGGGGAGGTAGAGGGAGTTTTGGGGAACCATTCACCTATTAAGGTGAATGTATTGAAGGATTTATTGACGCATTATCTGCTGCCGGAGGTAGCGGGTGAGTTAATAGGAGGTTTTTCCAAAGGGTTTTCAATTAAGTCTACACTGGTGGGGGGCAGGAGGGTGGGGAGGGTGGGGAGAAATTTGAGGTCTGTCAAGGGCAGGGAGGTGATTTTGCAAGAGCTGATTGACAAAGAGTGTCAGGCTGGGAGGGTGTTGGACCCTTTTTATTACTCTTCTTTCCTTAACTTTAAGGTGTCACTGTTAGGTTTGGTTGTAAAGAAAAAGCAGGGTGAATTTTGCTTAATTCATCATTTATTATACCCTGCGGGTGAGTCAGTAAATGATTTCATTCCCAGTAAAGAGGCTAGAGTAACGTATTCATCTTTGGATGATGCAGTTTGGGTCATTAGGAGTTTCAAGGACCCTTGGTTAGTTAAAGTAGATATTGAGTCAGCTTTTTGTCTGTTACCTGTGAGGGAGGAGGAGGATTGGCTGTTATTAGGCATGGTGGTAGGGGACAACTTTTATTTTGACACTGCCATGCCTATGGGATGTGCGGTGGCATGTGCTACTTTCGAGAAGTTTAGCTCAGCATTGCACTGGATATGGCAGCAGAGGGTGGAGGATCAGCAAGCTGTACACTATTTAGATGATTTTTTATTGGTGGGGGAAGGTAGGCAAGGGGCATAGGTAGCTATGCAAGAGTTAGTGGGGATGTGTGAGGCCTTGGGGTACCTTTGGGTAAGCATAAGTTGGAGGGCCTGGCAAGGGGCTTGGAATTTTTGGGGTTGACAGTAAATGCAGACCAGAGTTTGTTTTGTTTGCCTCAAGTTAAGATGGTTAGGCTGCAAGACAAGATCATTAGGGTGAAGTCTATTCTTAAGGTTTGGGTGAAGGATATTATGGAATTGTTGGGTTTGTTGAACTTCGTGTGCAGGGTGGTGCATCCTGGGTGGATGTTTTTTCGGTCTGTGGCATTTTTGTTGAAAGGACGTATGAGTAAGCACCACAGAGTACAGGTCAGTAAGTTGGCATGAGAGGATTTAGATTTGTGGATGGAATTTTTACAACAGTTTAATGGGATTTCATTTTGGCAGTTGGATTGGGTTACACAAGTAGAACTGCAGTTGTTTACTGATGCAGATGGGGGATTGGGAATGGGTGCTTACTTTGCGGGTCAATGGTTTGCTGTTCCATGGCTGGAGTTGATGCCAATCTGGGTGGCTTCGGTGGTATGGTAGGATCGTTTGAAGGGGCAGAGCTTGGTATTCCATTTAGATAATTCTGCGGTGGTGAGAGTGCTACAGATAAAAATGGCTAAAGCACCTCGCTTGTTATTTGTTTTTAGGAAATTGGTGTTGCATAACTTGCTGATTAACTTTTCTTTTACAGGGTTGCATGTACGTGGGGGTTTCAAATGAGATAGCTGATAGTTTGTCTTGTTTTCAGTTCTGCAGGTTCTGTCAAGTGGCTCTGGAAGTGGTTTTCCATTCGTCAGTTGTCCCACCTGCATTTGGCAAATTGGGCAATAGTGACTGGCTGGTTGGTGTAACAATCATGGGCGGCATCCACGAGACCAGCCTACGGTAGGGCATTGCTTGAATTTGATGAATATTCGAGGCAGTTATCTGATGAAGACTGCGTGTGATCTGAGAATTTACTATTACATTATCTAGCCATGTTGAAGGGGCAGGGAAGGGCAGTGCCAACGGTGAAGGTGGCTTTAGCAGCCATTGCTGCGTATACTCGGTTGGTTGGCTTAGAGGATTTCACTAGGTCATGGGTGGTGAGTAGAGTCTTAAAAGGATGGGATAGGGTTGAAAGGAGCATCACAAATAGGAGATGGCCAGTTACGAAGGGTATTTTAAGGATGTTGTTAAAGGGTTTGGGTAAAGTGTGTGGTTGTTTGGATGAGTATGTGTTGTGGTGTACAGTTAGTGTTTGGATGTATTGCGGTGCATTTCGTGTGTCGGAGTTATTGGGTTCATTGGTATGAGAGGATGTATTGATATTACCTAGGGCAGTGCATATTAGATTGCGTTCTTCGAAAACAGATCAGGAGGGGCTTGAGCCACCCATTGTTTTGGAGGAGGTGGGGGCAGCTTGGAGATTTCCTGTAGTTTGGGGAAGGAAGTTGTGTGGGGCATGGAAGGGTAGAATTTAGGGGTTGTTTTTTGAAGGCACTGAATGATAAAGCATTGACAGGTGAGCAATTGAATGTGGTTATGAGATGGGTGCTTTGGAGTGTGGGTTTTCAGGGGGATAGGTTTTCTTCACATTCCTTTCGGATGGGTAGGGCATCGACTCTGGCTAAGGAAGGTAGGTCAGTGGAAGTAATCAAACGGGTGGGTTGGTGGACATCCAGTGCCTTTTTAAATTATATTAAATAGTTTGTAGAGGCTTTGTTTTTAAAAATTTTTTTTTTTCTCTCTTCTCTTAGATCGGAGATGGATCATCATTTTGGGCCATTCCTTCATATTCTGGGCTGCTAGGTGTGCGGAGGTTAGACCCAATGGCATCAATTTGGGTTTGGATCATTTTGGCTTAAAAATCATTTGGGATGGTGTTAGAGGGCTAAAGTGGAGTCAGATATTGCAAGAATTTAATGGGTTGCAGGTTAAGTGGGGGTTGCCTAAGGTGTTAGTAATTCATTCAGGTGGCAATGACTTAAGCAGGGTACTGAAGAGGCAGTTGGTTTGTCAAGTTCATGAGGACATTTTAGCATTGCGGAAGATGTATCCAGGGATGTTTTTTATCTGGTCTGAGATTATTCCTTGGTTGCAGAACCAAAAAAGCGTTCCATTGACTGAATACTAATAAATTACAAGTTGTAAGAACACTGAGTCCACGGACCCCTGAGATGATGAAACCACACAAGTTTGAACCACCAACAAATGAGAACCAGCAAAAAAGTTGGCTAAAAAAATCTTCATTTAATACTTGTTGTTGAGAACTTTCACCCACATGAATATGGGCTTCATCAGAACATCACAATACAAATCTGTAGCAGTTTAAATACTACTTTTGGTGCCAAAACTCAATACTAAGTGTTTTAAAGTGATATGTGCACCAAAATTACATAAAAAAAAATATGTGCTGTTAAATTCTTAATACGTGAATGCTTAAAATATTAAAAAATGTGTTCAAACACAGTTCATCATACATTAAAATACATAAAAAATATAATATGCTTCAAATGTGCCATATGTGCCATGTGTGATTTCATCATCTCAGGGGTCCGTGGACTCAGCATTCTTGAAACTTGTAATTTATCAGTATTATTCCTCGGTTGGTATGGAAAGGGGCTCTGAATTTTGCCGCCGTGGAGAAGACTCACAGATATGTCAATTTTAAGTTGGCAAAATATTTGGGAAAAATTGGGGTACATATGGTCCTTCATGTAGTGTTTTACAGTAAGGATCCAGTGTGGTATAGACTGGATGGTGTTCACCTCAACGATTTTGGTTTGGATTTATTTAATCTTAATTTGGGTTTGATGGTGGAGGATCTTCTGAAGCAAGGTATTGTTTGAGGGGGAACAGTCCTTTAAGGGCTATTGGGCGGAGAAGAGGGTCAGGCCTAACCCTCTTCTTTTCCCCCTCTACAGGATGGTGGATGGAAAAGTGAGGAATTAAGGTGAGTGGGGATGCTGCCTTTGTTGTTTATCCAAGGTGAACGGGTATGCTGCCTTGTCTTTGGCTATTGTATATATGGGTGAGTGGAAATGCTGCCTGTATGTTGATTTGATTGATGTTTGATACAGTTTTGTTGCTGTTTCATTAGTTAACTGTATTCAAGGGGTGAGTGGGAACGCTGCCCTTATGTTGTTTATGTCTTTTATGTTTCAATAAAGTTATGTTATTAAGCAATTTATCACAATAAAAGTCATTAAACATCTGTGGGTATTTGTGTATTTATTAGGACCATGACAAGTGAAGTTTGGCACAGACAAATTTGTCACGGGACTGTTTAATGTGGGATGGGGGGTGTTGGGTGGTAGCTGTGCTAGGTTATTTGGGTGGCTGTGAAGGGTTAGGAAAGGGTTAAGTGAGTTGGGATTTGAAGGGAAGTGAGGTATTGTTAGGGGTGTGGCTTGAAGGGTTTTTGAAAGGAAATCCAGAGTGAATAAGCACATTTTGGTGTGGTCTTGTTGCCCTCCCTGCTCGACCCAATTGATTTTGGTTTGGGGTTTGTTGGGCGCAGAAGAGGGTCAGGCCTGACCTTCTTTTGTTCCCCCTCTACAGGATGGTGGATGGAAAACTGAGGAATTAAGGTGAGCGAGGACGCTGTCTTTGCTGTTTATCCAAGGTGAGCGGGTATGCTGCCTTGTCTTTGGCTATTGTGTATATGGATGAGCGGGGATGCTGCCCGTATGTTGATTTGATTGATGTTTGATACAGTTTTGTTGTTGTTTCATTAGCTAACTGTATTCAATGGTTGAGCAGGAACACTACACTTATGTTGTTTATGTCTTTTATGTTTCAAAAAAGTTATGTTATTAAGCAATTTATCACAATAAAGGTTGTCAAACGTCTATGGGTGTTTGTGTATTTATTAGGATCGTGACAAATATAACTTTCCATTTTTTCATTATTTCATATACCTTCCTAACATCATTACCTTCTTTTTTATTTTCCTTAAATCACAATTGAAATCTCCCACTAATATCATTTCCATATTCACTCCTACATAATTTAAGTTTTTTTAAATATTTTCTCTGTTTCTTTTTTAGTAACAGATGCATAAATTGCAGTAATACTATACATGTCTTTTTATGCCTTACATCTAACACTGTTACTCTGCTTAATTCCACTGTAGTGTAATCTAAGAGTTTTACTTATTACAAAACCCAGTCCTTGAACATGTATATTTTCCCATATTCCAAACAATACTTTTACTCCATGGCTCTTCTGTCTGTAAGCTTTTGTCTTTTGTTAATATTCTTGTGTCTACTAAAATAATTACATGCATATCAGGTTGTACACACCATTCTAAAACATCTAACCTTCTTTAATATTCATTATACTATTAACATTTATAGAAACAACATTTTCGCTTCTTAGCTTCTTACAAGTTTGTTGTCGGTTTCATCTTGCCCTTTGTCTATTTTGTTCTCTTTCACAGTCACTTTTAAATTTCCTTTTTCTTCACCAGTTTCCTTATTGAATTATTTTCCTCTCAATATTTTCTTCTTCACGTGTTCTCTGTACCAATTATTCACCTTCATTATGTTCCTTTTCCTCAGCTATTATTTTTTCTTTATTTTCCCCTTGTGTAGCATCCTGTTCTTCATGTTCATGTTGTATACTTTTTTCTATATTGCATCCACATTCTTGTATTTGTTCTTGTTCTTTTACTTGTATCTGCCCATCACAATATATCCAAGCATGTCCCATTTTCCCACATTTTTTACACATTAAATCACATTTTTTTGCTTCATGCTCCGTCTTTCCACAAATAAAACATTTTCTTTTATCACAATTATTTATTAAGTGATCATCCTTTCCACAGGAAAAAAAAAACATGTTTTTGGCTGACCCCTATATCTGACAAAATCTTTATTACCTTCAGCATTTATTATGCTTGGAATATGTATAATTTTATTGTTTTCCATTTTTAGAATCACCCCACAATCCCATGACCCAGTCCACAAACCTCTCTCACCATGCATTTTTGTAGTGTTCATAATTTCTTTGCATAGAGTCTTTAAACAGTCCTTTAATGCCTCTTTATCAACTTCAAAATTATACAACAATCATTTTTTGTTTCTCTATTAAATTTCTGTCCTACATAAGAGTTCCAAGGATTACAGTCATTCATATTCTCAAACTTCCCTAAAAAACTTTTTATATACTGTCCTTTCTCGAACAAAATGTCACAATAACTCTCTTTATTAAGATGTATAAAGGGTTTTACTCCTTTAGGAAAGCTCCCAACACAACAATCACTCCCATATGTTATACCTCTCAAGTTCTTTCTCTTCTTTGCTCCTAAGCCATATGACACATTTCTTTTTCACCATCTCTCTTTCTCCTCCTCCTGATTGCTCATTTCCTTCTTTTACCATTTGTGCATATGATTTTGTCTTTCCTACAATTTTCTCACCTCCTCCTCCTGTATTTTATCCATGATTATACCCCAAAAAGCGCTGCCACTTCACTGTTTTACTCTGGCTCATCATTTCTTTTATATATACATCCTGCAACCCTCCTGACTGGAGGGTTGTAATTATACACTCTGACCTCAACCCATCAAACAGACCCTTTTGAAACGTATTCGGAGTCCTGTGAAGGTTTAACAACCTTCATTTCCCCATCCTGCTTTGCTTTACCCTTCTTCTCTGCTCTCACTAACTCATCCAATCCTCCAAACTGATTTCCTTTCGATGACTAGTAGCTTTCTGATATCACTACTTTCTCTAAATCCCTTTCTTCCACTTGCTGTTTGACAGTCTCCTCACTCTTGCTTGCCACATCCATCTCCACCCCCCAGCTTCTCTGAAAAACCCATACACTCAGAATGGAAGCTGGGAGCACAACAGTAAAGTGAGTCCCCACTAGTGGTAGAAGTTCCCTGATGCCCTGGCCAAATTTCCCATAGTAGTATACATACCACCTTGGGTCTCTCCTGAAAAGAGGCTACTAGCCTAGTGGGGCTAATCTAGATAACAAAAGGATAAATATATTTTGGACCTGCTCCTGCTCAACCCCAGGCTGACAACCTATCTACTAAATAACACACCCACCTTTTATCAATCACATTCAGTCTTCTTCTTTTTTATTTTACTTTCTCCTCCGATCTTCACTATTTACTTCCCTCTCCCCTTTCTTCAATTCCTCTCTCACCCTTTAGAATTCTCTGAATTAAGACCTCTTCATGTATTTACACACCCATCCCATGTTTCACAGGTTGTTCTTACTTGGAACTATCCCACATTTGTAATCATAGTCTTCAATTCACT
>NC_056735.1:1735614887-1735777543 GCF_019279795.1 Protopterus annectens | reverse complement strand
GCGGTCATCACACCATGTCACAGAGAGGGGTGATGTGCAGCTTCGCTGGACAGGGATGCATAGTATGACAAGAGTATGTTAAGTGTATGGGAGAGAGATCTGTCAGGCATGTTGTGATCCTTGTACTAGAAAGGTGGATATCCATGACGTATGTGTTTATTTGGGATCAGGATGTGTTAACACCTCTGGGTTGGACATGGCTTTATTCAGGGTAGGCTGCATGCTACATAGTGCAGCTAAGGATTGGGAAGGGCAGGGTAGGCCATCTACACATTGGCAATAACCCTTAAAGGAAATATGTGATCTATTATGGGTCACATGGGTGTTGAGTATGGCTGAGCAGTTATCTCTATATTCCTGGATGGCACCCTGTCATGATTAGGGGTGCCACATATGACTACCTGTCTTTTGTGGTGACGTAACTATCAAAGGGAAGTAATGTCCAGCTGCATCCCATACACACAGTTGCCATTATGTTGACTGCTGCCTAGGTGGTAGTTAATGGGTACAGGGTTTTTAACATGGGGGATGACAATGCAATACTTAGCTGTCAGATTGTGGCCATACATCACACACCACACATCTGACACACTAAGGCCCTTCTGTATGTTGAATGCAGCACACATTGAGTCGACTATTGCTCTTAGTTCATAGTCATTTGCAAACATTAATTGGCTGATGCCTTCTGTGTTAGTCTGTGTGGTATAGATAACAAAGAGGGGGAGTACCAGGAATGACCCTTGTATTACTGTGTCTGGCACTGGTTTGATGTGCGTGTATTAGTCAGAGACCTTCTGTAGTGTTGGTTCTGCCAGCAGTCCAGTTGCCAACCACTCCTGTGACATAGGAATATACACCTAGTTTACTGAGTGTAGCTGGAACACAGTATGGGTGATGGTGTCCTACGACCTGGCAAGGTCATGATATGCAGTGTAAATCAACCCTACTGTCATCTACATCTGTACCGAGTACATCAAATATGTTGACCACGGTTCATGGCTGTACAGATCAGACTCAGCAGGGTAGTTGTGCACTATGTCCCATTATCAATGGTGTCTCCCCCTTTGTGGGGTGTGATAACTGTTGCTGTGCACCATTCAGTGTGTACACAGCCTGACATGGAGCTATGACTGAACATAATGTGTATGTGGATAGCTGAATGTTCTTACATTTGTGTAGGATACACCCTGGGATGTTGACAGGTCCCATGAAAGCTGTATGTATGGCTTTAGAGAGTGCAGCTTGTACCTGCATAGTCATTAGTACAGGGGGGCCCTGTAGTGTACATGGATATATTACTAAGTGTACCTGTGGGGGTGGGGGGTGGGACTGAGTTTAGGTTCTTTGAGACCCTATCTGGATGAGCAGGTGCTATTTCTGTAGGTGCAGTACTTCCCATGCCATAGTGCTGTGCTACATGGCAGATCTTGTTGTTGCCATTACGATTAATGTCACAGCTATAGAATGCTCTGTGCTTGGCCTCATAATATGTGGCTGATTAGTTTCACAGTAGCTTTGTGTGGTTTTATATGGTGTATCTGCATCTTACTGAGGCTGACCAGGGATCACCTACACTCATGTGTGTTCACTCTTGCAACAGTTACTACCGTCTGTGGTACAGTTTAAAGCATGGTACCACCAGTTTGCCTACTTGTTTGTGTTGGGTTGAATCCTGGTTCTGTTTCAATGGTACAATCACTGCACATATGTGACTGCTTAAGGTTCATTTGTGTAGGATTCAGCATTTGCACATGCATTGTCCATCTGCATGGGTGCCATGACACTCACCACTCTGCTCTTAGGAAACATAACATTGGCATTGGAGACTAACTATGTGTAGCATACTGTTAGCCCTGTTTGTGTGACTACTGTGATCCAGGTCAGTGGGGTTGATGGAATCCAACATGCATTGAGTGCAGATGTTGGTACATGAGGAGTCTTCCCAGTTCATAATGGAATAGTTGAGAGTAGCCATTATTATGGTTCTGTCTCAGACTTAATCTTCCCCATTAAAGCACATTATGACAGTTGGGAAGTCCGCAGCCTGGTGGGTGATCTGTCTCAAGATGCATTTTGAATTCCACTTTGGCACAAAGGTAGTTGCTCAGCATAATGCATCTGATGTTATGCAAGTGCAATTAGCGTGGGGGTGTACATATCCTTCAAGAATATGGACACACCTGTGGCCCATGTGTTCCAATAAAGGATAATGGGCAAGAGGTGAGGTATGTGTTATAACATGGTCATGCAGGTGTGCTCTCCGGAGCGTTGAAACATGTCTCAGCCACTGCACAGATATGTTCTCCATGTTAGGGATTGACATATGTGTGTCCGTATAGTGTTTCTGACATGTATCATTGTGTATTGAGACCCGCAGTTTATTGCTTGGCTGTCCCTGTAACAGCAGTGGACCCTCACTTGAACCGTGCATGATGAAGGCACTATAGGGGAAGCATGAGCCCTAGGCAGTATCCAGATTCCCAGGGGTAACAGGTGCAGGCCCTGACTGGCAAAGCATCATGGCCTGTCAGCCATGTTATCCCAGGATGACAGATACTGGATACCCTTTGACATGCACCACTACACTAGACAATTGTGAAATACAATCCTTTTGTCCCTGTACTGCAGTATCATTCTGGCCAATGGCAGAATGCTACCCAGGCCTTGGGACATACTGCATGGGCTACAAGACCTGACAGTTCCTACATGTGTTTCCATGCAGTCCAGGCTACTGCATCATAGGTCCTGCACAACAACATGGAATATACCAGAGCCATGTGTATAGTTCAAAAGGTGGTCTGAGTGTATGAGTATGTGGCTAATCATGGCAGACAGGCAGCTGACAGTATGTATGCCCTTGTATAGGTTGGTGTGTAGCATAGTGCTAGAGTTTGCATTCACAAATGAGTACTGTTGGGCATGTTTCCAGTCACGTGTTCAGAGGTGTGGCACAATTACGCAAACTATGTCATAAGTTTGTGTAATTCGGTGTCTGTCTCATCCTGCTTGTGGGGGTCACTTGTTTGGCTAGATACTTAGACGCGTCTGTGAATGTGTGTGATTTCCGGTAGTGTGTGTGGGTGTCCTTACTGTATTCTGGTAAGGGTATGTGTTGGTTATGTTGATGAGCTGCATGTGTTAACCTACATCTCATGACTGTCCAGTCTAGCCATGGCTGTAGATTGGGCTGCCTTCCAGCTTGCGCCTGTAGCTGCATCCCGAACAATGTGTGGGGCATGGTGTTAGGTGGGTCTGGCAGTGTACATGACATAGAGATTACATTCCCCCAGGATGGCCACATACACAAAGCTGACATTAGTAAACACCAGTAGCTGACTAGTGGACATGCCTATATGAGCAGTCAGTACTACAAGTACCAAGTACTGTATTTAGTTTACGTATTGCCTATGAAGATGTTTTAGAAAGTGATGCTCACATGTAAATATTTGTGTTATGGACGTGACATTACTGGCTATTACGGAAACATTGTAGCTACCTTTAGCAGCAATCCTCCTCTGAGGAGCACATCACATCCTGTTAGTTGATTACAGATGATACAAGTGTCTACAGGTTTGTTTCCTTCTCTGGGTATATACTCACATATCCACCAGGGCCATGAGCTCTGTTGGGCATAGGCACCCACTCTCCAAACAGAGTTATGTATCAATAGACTCTGATGCCACTATCAACATGATCAGGATACAATCAGATAGTGTGAGCCATCACCTATGATGCAGCTATTACACATGGGCAGCTGTCTCCTACATCTTACACTCCTACTGCAGATGTTACACTGGAGTTAAAGATGATATGCAACCTGTTTCATTACCAGTGCTGTGCACTACCTTACATACAGTATGTGCAGGCAGCTGTTAGGTTGGCAATGAGATGTTGGGCTACACAAACCTGGTAGTTCAACCAGTGTGTCTGTACTCTCAATATCCACTTCATGTAGGTGTGTACATAGCCATTTGGCCCAGCCCTGTAACAAGGGTCACTACACATTTGCTTAACATGTACACATGCACAGCTGTTATTGCTTGCAAATGATAGTAGAGAGGTGGATATTACATGTGTTATGTGCATGGATAGTTACCTGGCTCTTCCAGTTATCTTTGCTATCATGCTGCTAACCTGTCAGATGAATACTAATGCTATGTATCCTGTCAATGACTATTGTAATTGCCAGTAGACATAACTACTGTTTGCATAACATAACAGAACTGCTATGTAGAATAGAATACAGATCTGCTTAGAATACTGTACATTACCCAGTTATTGGCACAATATCCCACAATGCACACCATATTTTCATGGTAAGCCCACCTTTAACATGTTCATCTTACTTATACACCCATACATATGTCGACTGTTACAATATATCGACATATACTATCCCCTGTTATAGTACATACTTGTTGGACCAATCCTGACACTGACAGTGGCTGGAAGCGAATTGGTAGGTTCCAAGCCCATATCATCCTTTGTGGTGTATGCGGAGTGTGCCGTGTGATCTACAGCAGTACACACATAGAATACTACAAGCATTCCTACTGCTCAACAATACATCGCTACAAGATAGCTATTTCCACTATATGCATTGATTACACTGTAATTCTTACAGTGCAGGTATTACATACACAGACATACTACATGTTATACATACCGTCTTAGTAATCGGAGGTGTTATTAACTGGTATAATACTCGTTTTTGGTTCATCTTTCTGTGTTTTGTACTGTCCTACACGTAGATACAGATGGTTTGAATGTGTGACAAGGCAACCTTTTATATATCCCAATGACCAATTGGTGTTTCTAAGTAACTAATTACATGCACATCAGCTGCGCTGCTACTGCCTTAGCCAATACCATGGCTACAGTGGAGTATAAATGAGTACTCCACTTGGGCAATGTCCCTTTGCCTTACTTGTGAGGAAGACAGCGTGCAAGTTTTGTTTGGAATCTATTGCAACAGCTGTATGGAGACGAACAGTAATATATTGTGTGTAATGCCTAGAGGATTTGGTATAAATGTGAATACTACTGTTATATTTCTGAACATTGCTACTTGTGCAGGGCTTGTCTGAACCTAATACTTCTGCATATGTTTCAGTCTGACCAGGTTGTTTGACCAGCTCAAGGCTGCATAGCTATGCATATAATGTTAGGGAGTTTACATTGTGCTTACCAGACATATTTAGTTTGGTGTTACTGTGTATCATACTATCCTGATAATCAGTACTCGGTAAAACTTCCTGGTGTACGAGCCTTTCAACCCTCTGAAACGGGATTAGTTCATACAAACCCTGTTACATCAGCAACTGTTCAATTGTATAACGGCAACTATTTCACATAGGGCCATATTAGTGTGTCTGTGTCCGGGTATGTTAAGGTTTCAGCAGATGTTGTACAGTAGTTGCATAATTGGTTATGGTATGACAGTATGTATTGATGTAATTATTTTGGTTGTGGGGTGGATGTTGGCAGGTGTACATAGCACATGCAGGTGTTGCTGTCTACAGACATGTATGTATGTGTGTGTGTGTGTGTGTGTGTGTGTGTGTGTATACATATATATATATATATATATATATATATATATATATATATATATATATGTATATATGTATATATATATATATATATATATATATATATATATATATATATATATATATATATATATATGTGTGTGTGTGTCTGTGTGTATGTGTGTTTGTGCGTATATATATATATATATATATATATATATATCTATATATATATGTGTGTGTGTGTGTGTGTGTGTGTGTATGTATATGTGTGTGTGTGTGTGTGTGTGTGTATATATATATATATATATATATATATATATATATATATATATATATATGTGTGTGTGTATGTATATATAGATAAATACATTATTGCATACATTTATCTGTACCTCCATAGATGTGTAGATGTTTTTAACCTATCTATATATCTACATATATATGTAGACCTGTATATATCGACATGTCTCTATGTCTCTCTCTCTCTCTATATATATATATATATATATATATATATATATATATTATATATATCTATATATGAGCATACACCTTTAATTGGGTACATGGCGGGTTGTGCTATTTCAACACATTCCTCCCTTTTGTGTTTTAACCTGTCTGCATACACAACTGGGATAAGTACATCCCAGGTAGCTTACTGTTAGGTTACTTTGAGGGTGGAGTACATGGTTGTGGGTTCTTCTGCTGGAAGGTGTTATTATTTTACCTCTCAGAGTAGGCACTGGTAGGGAAAGTGTGAATAACGCACATTGACGTGGTTGTGAGCAGGTTTGCCCGTAGTCTGCATGACATTCAGCAAAGGTTACATGTGTGAAGCGCTTCTCCGTTTACCATGCTTTAGCGCCACTTACCATCGTGCAAACACGTGGAAACCCGCTTACAACTGCTTAAGAGTGCTTTAATCCACCTTCATCACAAAGCCCTTATTCTGGCCCTCAAAATAACCTAACAGCCCTTGAACTCGGGACTGTGAACACCACAGCCACTGATTTTACCACTAAGGCATCTGAGATATGTACAAATTTTATGGTGTTTAGAATATACATTGTACTACAGACATTCCTCACTACTGAAAAGAAATGTGACAGTCATTTGGTGTACATATGTCTGATACATGTTAATGTTCATATGTTTGTGAAATTAGGTGTTGCAATGTCACATGACAGGGTGTATTATGAATGGACATGACAGGGTGTATTATGAATGAGAAAGGTTCTTGCTTTGTGTCCTTTTTATATTGTCCCCATACTTCATGTATGCCCCTCCAGTTCACTTATTGGACATCTGACCCAGGCCCTCCTTGATGCATGATTGCATTACCCATCATTCCTCCCCCACCCCAATCTTCACATACACAGCAACCACCCCTTCTATGGTGAATTAGGTTAATATTAATTGTTATAATACCAGAGCTGCATGTGTTTTGTGTACACTCCAATTCCTTTGGAGTACTTCTGTGTCACGAAGTGTGTTCATAGATGTTTATATGTATGGCTATTGATGTAACTGTATTATATACATATATATATATATATATATATATATATATAAATGTATATATATATATATATATATATATATATAAATGTATATATATATAAATGTATATATATATATATATATATATATATATATATATATATATATATATATATATATTTCGTATTAGTTTGAAACAGTAATACATATGTAGATTGGAATGTGTTTCAAGAGTACGTGAAGCTCAGTGAGTTTGGGGGCCTCCGCCCTTTGCTTAGCCTAGCTTACACATAGAAATCATCTAAATAGGAAATAGGTGGAAGCAACGTTAATGTCAACAGTGTAATGGTTACAGCATCTGCATAGTAGCTGTGCATTGTTTATATGAGGGGTAGTGATACAAGGCCTTTCATTGGTATTCACAATAACTGGTACATTTCTAGCAACATTATTAGTGTTTGGGACATACCTAGGCCAAGTGAAGACATTACCATTTTTAAAATCTCTAAAATCTTTTGCTATTTTTGATTTCTTTTGTTGAAACAATTTATGTTCGTAGGCAGCTACACAGTCCAACATATTTTCAAATAATACATTAACCACACTTTCCGTGAAATTATCAAACAATTCTGTTTGTTTTGTATTTATAGTGTCAATTAATATTTTTTCTTCTGGCAGAAAAAAGTCTATCAATAATTGTAAGTACTTACGGCTAGTATCAATGTTGATACGCTGCCATAGTGCCAGCAATTCGGGATAGTCCTGCCCTTGACTGGGCATTGAAAATACTCGTAGTCCACGTGGTATTATGTTATTTTGTAGGCAGAATTCGAAATGCATTCGTTGAATCTGCAAGCGTTTCAGTTTATAGAAGTCCTTTTCAATGTCACCGAGTAGTCTGTTTAATCTCTCCATGTCAACCAGCGGTTTTTCACCTTCATTCGTAGCAGTGTTATCTTCTAAAAACCATGATGGAATGGAAGTTCCATTTAAAAATTTCCGGAAGAGTGATTCAAGCGCTTCCTTGCTCCGATGTTCAATCCTGGTGTTCTGCGTGGTGGTAACAGCGTCTGCGCCTCGGTATTCACCTCCTGGCTTACGCATAGTATTAGTAGTGTCTGCGCCTCGGTATTCACATCCTGGCTTATGTATAATGTTAACAGTATCTGCATCTCGATATTCACCTCCTGATTTGTGCATAATTTTAACGTTGTCTACGCCTCGGTGTTCACCTCCTGGCTTGTAGGCAAGTTCTATGTCTGTCATCATATCTTAGTTAAAAGTTTCCAAAATGAAACACCTCGTTCCTCAAATTGGTCTGGCAGATTTGTATAAGTAAAAAGCAGTAGCAAAGTCAGTCCAAATGATGAATGCACGTATACCAAATAATAAAATAAAATTGAAAAGCAGGTACTAGTGCAATAGAACGAGTATAATGTGGACGTTTCAGAGTTAATGTATATTCAAGCATCCAATTCCGAATCTATTGATGAAAGTACGTTTATTAACAAACAAAAACAAATAAAACACGGATAAGCGCTTTCACTGATACGTAGTCACTCCAAAAGCCTATCTTGGAAGCGAGAAGACTTGTATAAGTTTAAGGCTTTCTATTGCTTACCAGTAGGTTACCTACAGGGGAGATGAAAAACAAACACATATGGGGAACATGCATGCAATGATAGCATACCGGCATATGTGTCAGCCTTAGGCTTTGGAATACTGGCCAAGGCTATTGGCGCCCCCATGGTGCCTTATTTAGGAGAGTCTTGAAGGTAAATACCAGCTCCGTAAACAGCACAATAGCAGATTTAATGTTGATTATGCTACTCAACACCAGGGGTTGTGATCACAACATGCATGCACTCACAGCACTTCTCAGGATTGACAACATCAACATCTGTGCATTAACTGAAATCTGTCTTAAGGCTCCTGAGAGCACACCAGCACATACCATGAAACCACCAGGAAATAAACTAAGAACAAAAGTTGAAGAACAAACTCCAGGAAAACAGCAACCAGTCCAACTCGAACTCTTTATTGACCAATAAAAACAGTTGTTAAGCGCTTTTAAAAATCTTCATCAGAACAACATTATTTTGTCTAAAACATTCCCAATATATACCCCTCACTAATTAATCACACGATGTATTCAATTAATAATTGAAAGTAAAACTGACAAATTTTAAAAACCATTACTAAATATAAAATGATCTAATACTATATGCCAATAATTTTAACAGGGGAGTGATAGAACAACTGTCATTTAATCCAGGATAATTACAGGTGTCCAGTAAGATCTGCCATCTAAGTTCCTGTTTATCTAAATGTTCATTTATTATCCACCCCTGTAAGTCCTTATGTATCTGTTCTATAATTAAAAAATTAAAACTGTGATTGTCATATTTTTCAACGTGCCTATAAAGTGCGTTTGTGCATTTTTTGTTTTTGATATCCAAAACATGTTTATATATCCGCTTTTTAAAAGCCCTACTAGTTTTTCCAACATAAAATGCTAAACATTGATTACATTGCACAAGATAAACAACATTGGATGTATTACATGAAAAATGTCCTTTAACTTTATACTTCCTGTTCCTAATACAAAAACTATCCATAGTATTTATATAGGAACATAAAGTACAACAACCACATTTTTTTTACCAAGCTAAGCCTGTCTCATACCTGTATTATAAAAATTCCCTTTTTCCAATCTAACTTTTAGAGACCTATCCTTTTTATAGACCACAGTTGGTGAGGGACCCACCTTTTCCAGCAAGTCATTATTTTTTAAGCATTACATACCAATTTTTTCGAATACTACTAAAAATCAAATCACTATCCAAATTAAAAGTAGTGATAAAACTAAGTATTTATTTATTCCCTTCAGTTGATGTATTAACATAGTTCTTTTATCATTCAATTGACAACCCAATATGGGTAAATATGTTCCATTTCTTCTTCTGGTAATAACTTCATTATATACCCTATTTAATAGACCTTCTGGGTAGGCCCTTCTTCGAAACATATCAACTATCTTGTTAGCTTCTCTAATAAACTGATCATTTTTAGAAACCATTTTGGCTGCCCGAACAAGCTGCCCCTTTACTACCTCTTTTTTTTGGTGTTTGGGGTGCCAACTAGAATAATGTAGATATGTGTTGGAAAAGGTTGGTTTCCTATATAAATTAGAATAAAAACAATGGTTTTCGAAATCCTTTCCAACCTCAACATCTAAAAAGGAAATAGAACTTGAGTCATAATGGGATGAGAAACTCAAAAAATCAACCGTATTATTTATATATATCAAAAATTCATTCAGTTTGTCCTCTGTATCAGTCCAATATATAAAAACATCATCCAAAAATCTAAGATATATGGACCAACATTGATAATACATACTATGTAAAATATACTCAGATTTCCAATGGGCCATAACATAATTTGCGAAACTGGGGGCACATGCCACCCCCATCGCCACCCCAGTAGTCTGTTTATAGGTTTGGCCTTTAAAATGAATAAAATTATTTTTAAAACTACTTCCATAAGGGTTGTACAAGCATTTACTGTCGTATTATTTAACATTTTTGTTGAATATAATTTCTGTTCAAACCAAACTAAACCCAATTCATGAGGTATGACAGAAAATAGATTATGAACATCCATGGTCACAAAAAATCCATTTTCACTGTAAGGTAAATTGTTTAATGTATTCAAAAACTGCCATGAATCCTTTAATATATTGGTATTATTTGATATACCATTTTTTATCTTATCAATCCATTTTGCAATGTAATAGATTTTAGACCTGCGCCCATCAACTACTGGTCTAAGGGGTGGGTGTTCAAGACATTTATGTATTTTTGGTATACCAAAAATACTAGCTAAAGCTGGTTAATCATTCAGCATAAAATCATAATCATCCTTATTAATCTCGTATTGCAAAAGCATGTCATACAAAAGTAAATCAATTCTCCGAAATGCCACATTGATTTCATTTCTTGACACTTCACAATATTTATCAGTAAAAAGCAAGGCATTGATTTTATACTGGCAATCAACTGAATTCATAGCAACCACCCCACTCCCCTTGTCGGGTTTCATTACCCGAATGTCACTGTCATCAACCAAATCATGGAATAAAACATTCTCATAATCCGTAACATTTGTAAAATTAGACTCATTCTTATTATTTACAATATTATGAATATCATATTCACACATTTTTTCAAAAGTTGAAATGGGGTTAATCAAAGGTGGATTGAATACAGTGGGCCGGTATAATGAATTTTTTCTTAACATGTGGCTCATTAAATAACATTTTAAGATTTAGTTTTCTTGTGAATAATTTTAAATCACAACGTTTTTGACAAACTAATGTTGTTCTGATGAAGATTTTTGAAAGTGCTTAACAACTGTTTTTCTTGGTCAATAAAGAGTTCAAGTTGGACTAGTTGCTGTTTTCCTGGAGTTTGTTCTTCAACTTTTGTTGTTACAACCCATACCACACATTTCAGCCACAGAACATGGACTGACAGACATGGAGGGGCTGTATCCATATTCATCAGGGATACCTACACGTCCAGGTTAGTGGGGCAGCATGATACCTCTGTGATCATCCATGTGCAGCTAACACTAGCCACAACTGCAATGTGAAATGTGGCCTCCATGACCCAGGACCTCCACTCCACCTACCTGGAGACAGTGGAGAACATGACAGTCCTAATGCACACCCTGGCATTGGTCGATGTCAACTACCATACCATTAACTGGGAAACGTACTCCAGTACTGACTTCCAGGCCCAGCACTACCTGGAATGTATCTCCTCATATGCCCTGTATCAGGTGGTAACCTCCCTAACGTGGGGTGGAAACTATTAGATGTGGTCATCATCAACATGGGTAACAGGTGCACCACAGCGGAGGTTAACCAGTCACTGGTTAGATCTGACCATGAACTATTCACTGTTTCCACACCCTAGCATCTCTCACACCCACAGTGTATACCTATAAATTGTGATGCTAGTGAACTGGCCGTATTTTTTTGCTTGCCTAAAATCTACAAAAATTTGAGAGCGCCTCCAGGAAGACCAATAGTATCAGCATGTAATTATTTTTTACATAATATGGGGCTACTGTTACATGAAATATTATTTCCGTATATATAGAAAACAGCATCATATGTACAAGATAGTTTTGATTTTTTGAGGAAAATTAAAAATATTGAGTGGAAAAAAGAAATGTTTTGGATTGTGTTAAACATTAAAAGTCTTTACACATCGATTAAACATAATGATGGTCTGTCTGCTATTGCATTCTTTTTAGGTGATAACCCCTTGTCTGCCTTTATAATAGAAATGGTGGATTTTTGTTTACGAAATATTTTTTTTCTGTATAATAATGAGATTTATAGACAGAAACAGGGCACTGCCATGGGGGCACCTTTTGCCCTCATGTATGCCAATTTATTTTTGTCATATTTTGAAATAGTCTATTTATTTAAACAAGAGTTTGTTAAATTTTATGTTAAACATTATTTTCGTTATATAGACGATTTAATTTTTATTTGTGAAGGAGGGGCAGAGAAAGTAAATCAATTTGTAGAAGATATACATAATAATCAATTTGAGTTGTCTTTTGATGGATTACAACAAGGTAGCAAGGTACATTTCTTAGATCTAGAACTGGAAGGCAAAGAGGATGGCACAATTATAACTGGAATACATAGAAAATTTATTGATGGTAGTCAATTTTTACATGCTTCCAGTTGCCATCCGCCTCATACCTTGAATGCTCTTCCATATAATGAATTTTTAAGGTTATCTAGATTATGTAATAAAGAAGAAAATTTGATAGAAGAAATGTACAACTCAGCAAATATATTTATTAATAGAGGTTATAATCCTGCTACGGTCAATGTAGCAGTACATAAGGTATTTAATAAGGGTAAGAATGCAAGGGATAAAAATAGAGAGAAAAATAATATGATTTGTGAAAGAAATATTTCAAATAGAGAACAGTTACAACAAATTTATTTTGCTTCTATGTTTAATATTAAAACCAAAGAAATTATAGATATGCTGGGACGCTATTGGAAATTTTTGATACAAGATAATTTCCTGGCAAAGATATTACCAAGATGTCCCTCGTGGTCATATGTTCGGAGGAGAAATATAAAAGATATGTTGGTTCATGGGTTATTCACTTTACCAGATGTAACATTAGTGAAAGCCCCACTACAGATGGGGACTTTCAAATGTTGAAGATGTCAGATTTGTTCACATATTGTTAGAAGTTTTGAAAAGGTGAATAATGTTCCATTCACATGTAGAGATAAATATATATGCAAATCCAAAGGAGTAATATACATTTTGAGTTGTCCATGTAACATGTTGTATGTGGGAGAAACCAAAAGAATGTTCCATACAAGATTTATGGAACATATTAGGGATATAAAAAACAGCAAACAGGAAAAGGTGATTGCTTCCCGTTTTATGTTGATGCATAATAGTGATTTTTCACTACTGAAAGGAAGTGTTTTAGAAAAAATTAATTGTTTTTATATTAGTGATGATCTTTTGAAAAAGAATCTTTTATATAAAGAATGTATTTATATTCTGAAGTTTAATACATTGGTTCCTATAGGTTTTAATAGTAAACTAAATTGGAGAAGTGTTCTTTAAGATAATTGTGTTCTAATGAATTAATTATGTGTTAATTAGTGTTTGTGATGAATATAAATGAAATTCTTATGGTAAATGTGTTATTCCAAGAAGGTGTTTTTCACCGAGGCGCTAGAATAAAGAAAGGATTATTATTAAGCAGTTTGTGTTCTATTTGTTTCGTGATTGTATATCATTTTAAGGACTGTGTTGGTGTCGTTGAGTATAGCACAAAATATGCTGACCCTACTGATATTGCCAACATCCTTGCAGATACATTTGGTACATACTTCACCCCCTAAAGAGCCAACAACACTACCCAAAAGGTACAGTATCCCAACCATCAGAGACACACAGGTGGAAATGGCCCTCTCTAACAGCAGAACACAGCGTCAATGGAGGCAGATGTTGACCCAGACTGCATCTTGCAAACTGTACATGACAACCTGCCCCCCACCTAATTAAGCATTCCTACCTCAGCCTCTCCACAGGTACATGCCCATACAATGGCACGTGGCAACAGTTATTCCACTCCATCAAGGTGGAATCACAACTGACCATGGTAACTACCACCCCATAAGCCTGACTAGCCTGGTCTGCATTGGTATGGTTTGCATCCTCATGGCACTCATTAACAATGACATTGGTAACCTCCGAACATGTGACCCAATCCAGGTCAGCTTGGTTGAGTGCAGTTCATGCCTACTGAACCTGGTTGACGTCTTACATACAGTCACCGAGACGTTAGATGATGGGGGAGGTGGTTCACACATACTACCTGGACCTCACCAAGGCTTTTGACACCATGCCCCACTCAGGTATTATTGATAAACACACCAGCCTGTACATTCACCCATACATCACAGGTTGGGTTGCCAATGGGCTTACACACAGAACCCACATGGTACGACTAGCGGTCTCCAGGTTCAACTCTTGAACAGTCATGACTGGTGTCCCACAGGACTCAGTCCTGGGAGCCCTACTGTTTGGCATATATGTCTCAGAGGTACAGGCAAACACAGGTGGACTAAGGCAGACCATGTTTGGCAATGACTACGAACTGGGAGCCATGATTGATAGTCCAACTGACACGGACACCCATCAAGGGGCCCTCACAGAGAACGTCACAGGGTGCCAATGACATGGCCTCCAGCCAAGTGCCACTAACTGCATGGTCATTCCATTATGGAATTGGCACCCACATATTAACACATAAGTGGCAGGAACTTTAATACAGATGAGGTAATGGGATATCTGGGGACTAAGGTAGATAGTGATCTCCCCTTTGACAATCATATCTCCACAGTAGTTAGGACATCCTTCTATGTAGGCCATCTGATTACTAAAGGATTCCCATCTAGACATACTGAGGTTATAGTGCTCCTTTACCCATCACTCATCAGTCCCATCATAGGGTATAATAACCCATGTGGGATGTACCTCAGAAGACGCGTCCAACAGCTGGGGGGGGTCCACGAATGTACTTGCCAAGGGGAATACTGGCCTCCAACATATGGACTATGCAGCCAGACTGAATAAACTCCTGCTTTACTCAGTAGCATCTCATTTACCCAGAGATGATCTCTGCTGGCCAACACAGCTGTGTTGAATTCAGGCTTGATGGATATGCTCCACCTATGGGAATCCATGTAACAGTGAGCCACACACTGTAGTGAGCTGAACCTTGCCACAACAATAACTGGAAAATGTTGGAGGGACAGCTTCCTGTCACAGACACTCCCCATACTTTGAAACAACATCCCTAACTTCATTATACAGAGCCCCTCACTAACACTCTGCAAGAGAAACCTTGAAGGGTGGACGGGGAACAGTAGATGCACCCCAGGGATCCCGCTATTGGCTCTGCTCCACAGAGGGACAGTTAATGAATCAATGGGGTGGCAAAAGCTGACACATTTTGGCTGGCCTTATGAATGGCCTCTGGCAGTTGGCCAAGTACCTACCTATGAATCTATACATACAGTATCTGCATATGCTGATAGCTTAATTTACTGTTCAGGTGTTGACTTACCTTGTGCCAATGGCTGTTATGTGTGCAATAGTTGAGGGCTGCCTATGTTGGATGCACTCAGTAGACTGCCTATACTTGACAATTTACAGGTAGTCTTGTGTGTGTGCCATCCATGTTTACTGTGTGTGCAGGTGGAGAAAGGTGTCAGTCCCTAGGTGCCTACACTGTCAGTGTGTGTGCTGTACATTCCCTCTTTGCCAAGGCATGGGCATACTGGGCACGCCTATGTCTGCCTATTGGGGCTGGCTCAGGGTGTTCATGGTCTGAGTACCTCTGTGCCTGTGGGGCCCTTGGCAATGGTGGTGGGCTGTGAGGGCCTTCACCATTCTGTCCCTGCTGCAGCTGTTTCTGCAGGACCATATTGTGTAGCATGGCACACACTATGAAGATGTGGGCACATATGCCTGGAGAGTGCTGCAAGGCTCCGCCAGATATGTCCAAGCAATGGAACCTTGATTTCAGCATCCCAAACACACACTTTATGATGATTCTGGTTTGTGCCTGTGCCTCATTATGGTGTTCCTGCATGGGTGTGTGTGCATTTCTGATGGGAGTCATCATCCACGGTTCCAGTGCATAGCCAGCATCCCCCACCAGGTGGCCATTTGGGATGTCCCCCTGACAAATAACCGATACAGTTGTGAGGCATGCTAGATGTGGGAGTCATGATAGCTTCCAGGGCTGCCAGCACACACATCCATGATAATGCCCTGGGCATTGCACATAACCTGGCAGTTGATGGAGGGGTATCCCTTGCAGTTTATGTAGCACCTACCCTGCTCACCGGGTGGTGACTTGATGTGTACGTGCGTGCAGTATATTGCACCCAGTACCTCCGGGTATTCTGCCACATGGTGGAAGAGATGCATATTGCTGGGCAAATCCTCCTGCATTCGGGGGAAGTATATGTGCTCATTGGCATGTGGTAACATGGCATCCAGGAATGGTGTAGTAACCTGGATGCTGATGCCTGTGAGATCCCCATGATATCACCAGTTGGTCTTTGAAAGGTACCTGTAGCTAGTATTCTCAGGCTTACACATACCTTCGTATCCACTGGGATGGGATCCCCGCTGTTTGTTCTGGCTCTGAGGCGTGGCTGGCACAGCTCCACAAGTTGCTGTAGGGTGTCCCTGTCCACCCTGTAATGCTTTACTATCTCCAGATCATGTAGCCCCTGGTAGGTTACCCTGGGTCTGAACACTCTCCTCCTCCTCTGGTTCCTAAGGTGCTCATGTGCATCATCCTCCACACCACCTTCAGTCTCCAACACATGCTGGTGGATCAAAGCTATGGCAGCCCTTAACATGTATGTAATAAAAGTTCCCCATCTGTATGCACCACTGGTGCAGAGTGTATGGGAATACACAAAGTGCTTTCACACTTTATAGTATTGTGCTATGGATGCTGCTGGTGTACGTGGGTGTGTATGAGCTATTCCAGCTGCTGCGTGTCTTAATTATGGGGTTTGCAATGAGTATTGCAAGTGTGAGGCCTTTACTGTGGAGATCTACTTACCTGCCTTGATTAATCTGTTGCCCTTTAATTCACTTTTACACCTGGATCCCCTCCCATTATCAGGCATGCATCCACCTGCCATCTTTCTTGTTTTGTACTTTCCCTACCCAGTCATGGCAAAATGTGTCTTGTAGCTGATATACTGCATACCGGCTTTGTTCTGCTTTGACACTTTGCTGTTTTCTTTGCAGTACAGCCCATCCCCATCCCTGTTCTGCAGGTAGCTGCTTGCAGCCTTGTTATCTGTTGTCAATGGCCCACTGTAGGCTAATAGGTGTTAATTAGTCATTTGTACTCCATTTTCACTGCTGAATTTCCTTGTTTCTTTCCAATATCCTTCCTGTTTCAGCTGCAGTGTGCGCCGCTCATACCCATTTACTGGGTTTACGCACGTTTTCATCTCTGTTCACATGCATACTCGGTTAACTTGTGTACTCTCAGCTAAGCATAGCTATGGGCAATTCGACACACCCCTATCCTGCAGCTTTCCCTAGCTAGGGGCAGACCGGTTTAGCAATGCTCCAATGTGCTTACAGCAATGGTGACACACCCCTCTGTTGATGTCATCTTTATCTTAGGGGCACACCTCGGTGTTATAACTCTACGCTGTGAGGTGCATCCTTACACCAGCGGGGAATCTGCAATTCACTATTACTCCTCTCATTTGCATGGCATTGTCTGCTAATTCCTAACTACTGCGCATAACACTGTCACTGCCCCTTAGCAACCCTTGCGGCATGAGTATGGTGTAGCATGCCTGCCATTGACTATTTTGGGGAAATCATGATATGTGTTTCATTGCATTTTTTTTTCTATATTTTTATATATTCGTTGCGATCCCCTTTGCGCACCGCTGCCCTGCGCTTCCACATCATGATAGTGCGATTATATATATTAAATGTTAATTTTATATTTTGTGCATTTTTTTATGCCAATGGCTATATATTTAGCCATTGGCATATATTAACAATATAATACATGTGTTTGTTCGGGTGTCATGGCTCCGATTTTATGTTTGCAAAAATGTAAACCATTTTCTATGGTTTACATTTCTGCATACTTACACTACACCTGCACCACTTCCTGAATCGCTACATACCTTCATTTGCATGCTACACTGCTGCACATGGGGTAATTAGCATACAAGGCTCGGGAGTTTTGCAGGCGTAGCGTACGCAGGTAGTGCACGTGGAAACAGCTCATACCTGAATCACTCGGCAGCCATCTTTGGTGTTAGAACGCCGACACTACGCCTGCACCTGGCACAAGCTTCATGAATCCTGGGCATAGTTTCAACAAGGTTTATAATAAAAGGAAAATAATTTTCACCAAAACTAAGAAAAGTAATTCCCAGAATATTAGAGTCCTTGTCACTGAAATAAACAAATAGCTCTGGAGCTTAATAAAATCCACCAAAGCCAAGTTTGAGGCTAAAATAGCTACCCAAGCCACCAAAGGCAATCACAAAGCATTTTTAGCTATGGTCATAATCTCAAAATGTGCTTAACTGATTGTGAAAAATGTTACCTACTCTGAGGCTGAAAATATAGCAAACCTACTGACTGATAAATTTAGCTCTAACTTTACCCTTCTCTCCCTTCCATCTGTCCCTCAAGTTTTATCTGAAACTGGCTCACTTCCTGCTGTCAGACAAGTCCTAAAAGTGCTATCAAAAGCTAAAAATACTGCATTGATGGGTCCTGACAATATCCTTAGATGCATCTTACATAGCATGAAGCATGATTTAGCCACACCCCTAACAACAGTCAGAGGCTCCATACAGGTTTTGTGCCAAGTGAATGGAGAAGAGCTGCAGTCATTCCCCTGCATAAGGGTGACCTTCCTCAGACACAGACAATTACAGACCCATAAGTCTGATCAGTCTCATATGCAAAGCCATGTAAAGAATTATCATGGAATTAATCAATCAGGACATAGGGAACCACCAAACACTGGGTCTGTCTCAGTCTGGATTTCTCAAGGGCAGGTCATGCTTACTTAACCTGGTCGAGTTTTTTTGAAAAGGTCACCAAAGCAATGGATGAAGGCAAAATGGTATACACTGCATACCTCAACCTGGCCAAAGCTTTTGACACAATTCTGCACTCAGGCATAGTAGAAAAGCTAAATAAACTGGGCATAAACCCTTATGTCCAACAGGCTCACAAATAGGATGCAGATAATCAAAATAGAGGAAATTGCCTCCACAGACAGATCAGTCACCAGTGGAGTCCCCAAGGGTTTTGTGCTGGGACCTCTCCTGTTTTTCTTCTACTTTTCCGAAGAAAAAGCCACTGCCAAAGGGCTCTGGCTAACTAATTTTACTGATGATTGCAAGCTAGGAGCAATCATTGAATCTCCAAAAAACTTAGCCATCCTGCACAAAGGTTTATCACAAATAAATAAGTGGTACCAAAATCATGGACTGAAACTAAACACCAAAAAATGCATTATTGTATCCTTTGAGAAGTCATCTACTCCAGGGAACTACCAGATTGACAATATGCCCCTAAGAGCTGACCCACTTGCTTGGAATTTGGGACCTTATGTGGACAGTGACCTTTTGACTAACATGTGTCCATTGTTGTAAGGAAGTACTTCTATATTGCACAGCTTATAAACAAATGGATTGTGTCTAGATCTAGGAATATCATTGTCCCCCTTTATGCAGCCCCCATTAGGACAGCCATTGAGTTTAATGCCTCTTTGGCAAGTATCTGTTAAGACACATGCAATAATTGGAATGTCCCACAGAAATACTTTACTAAAAGAATACAAGGCCTAAACAACACTTCCTACATGGAGTAACTCAAAGCTCCATCACTACATTCAGTATTTTGCAGACTGCTAAGAGGGTGACCTGTGTCTGGCATACAAGACATCCTCCGACCCATTACTTATGGATTTACTGCACATCAGCAAGTCAGCTGTCATCAGAAATGTTCAGTCTAGGGATCTAAACCTCTTCTTCAACATCAAGAGAACAGTTTGGAGGAACAGGTATATCTCGCAGAGGATACTGCTACTTTGGAACAGACTCCCTATCTGCATAAAATAAAACAAAGTTCATCCCTGTCCACATTCCAGAATAATTTAAATCTCTGGATAGGAAACAGAAAATGTACCCCAGGACTGACCCTCTACTACTAATGGACAGAGGCACGTTCTAAATGCTTTATCCCATATATGGGTCCCCTCAAATTATCTATGGTATGATCCCAGTTATTTTCATTAGATGTAATGTATAATTATCGATCATGGGATGGATAAGACAAATCAATAACAAAATGGGATACCAGAAACGAAGCTTGTTGGGGAAATCCAAATGAAGGTCGGAAACTCAAGCAAAAGTGCTTTATTTGATACAAACAGTAAGCGCAAATATATCGTTTCGACCCTGGTAACCAAAGTCTTCTTCAGAAAAATTATTTTCTGAAGAAGACTTTGGTTACCAGGGTCGAAAACGTATATGATTTGTGGCGTTTATACTGTTTGTATTGAATAAAGCACTTTTGCTTGAGTTTCCGACCTTCATTTGGATTTCCCCAACAAGCTTCGTTTCTGGTTTTAGTTGTTTTGAGCTTGTTCTTCCAACAAAATGGGATAGGTTATTTAAAACACAAAAAGAAAAGCTGCCTAGGCTTAAAATGGCCTTCAAGAACAGCTTGCCTAATACTTACTTATGAACCTATGAACATGGCAATACTGGGTGTACTAACTGTGTGATATTGGTGATAATAATCAATATTTAGGGGTTACAAAGTTTTAGCATGTAGATAACAGAAATTTTACACAAATCTTGTTTTAATAGCTTCTATCAACTGTAGTAATGAATGTGAAAGTTCAACTATGTGTTTCTCTCCTTTCCACCTTTTTTTTACATTCTTTTATAAAGTTTTTCCTAATTCGTAGCCCATTCATTTCATTATTATCAAAAAAGTACTGGGTATTTGCAAGCATGTGCCTTGTTTGGCAATGTACTGCTTTACATCAAATACTTCAAAAATGGATTTAAATTGTCTAAGTGCAGTAATGTAAAACAGGAAGGGCATTACTGAGGAAACATGGTCCTTCGAGGAGCTCTAACACCACACCACATGGCACCCTGAGACGTTTGGTATTTTTACATAATGCTCATCTTATCATGCATTACTGTTCACTTTTTGCAGTATTTTTTCCAGATATATGCTTGTTTTGAAAGCAGTAATTTGTGACCGTATTGGTTGTGCAATACACAGTAAGCATGAAAATTAACAGTCAAGAAAAATGTGGCTGATCAAGCAACAGTTCTTACTTTAGGAAAATAAACATTTCTACTGAAGGAGAAACACCATTTAATGACAGGTCTCTGATCTAAATTTCAGTGAGCTGAAGAAAATCACTGCATCACAGAAAACTTGCACACAGTTTTACAGTGAATTTGACAGCAAAACATATGCAGCATTGTCCATTACAGATCTAACATTTTGCTTCAGTAGTGTTGGAGCTAGACTCAGTACTTTAATAGCAAAAAAAATGAAATACATTAATGAAAACCTCAAACAGAGGTAACAAGCAAAACCCCACTGGAGACATACAGTCTCAGCAGTCACCCCTGAGAACGTAGCTGTCTTAAACAAACAGGTAGCATCTGGCAGATTAGGTGCCTAGAGGGAATGAGAGAGTCAGAAAATTCATATAGCTACAAGGGTAGTAAATAACTGCAATGGCTAAATTTGAAAAGAAACAAATAGAATCCGCAGAACTAAAGGTTTGTTCTTATTAGTGCACATAAAGTAATCTGCGGACATGTTAACCATCCACAGTGTCAGTATTATGCCAAATGTTAAAGCAGTGTTAGGTTGCAGTCAGGAAGTGATAGAGTAAATTATACAGCAGCAATTCTGCAGCCCATACGCCTGACTGGTATGTGAGAAACCAGCTCTTCAGCAGGAAAATAAGCATAAAAAGCGATAAGGTCACGGCCTCGGTATGTATCCTGAGAGGGACTATAAAACAAGTTAGAAAATAATAATGTCAAAACTGGTGTTGTTTCTGTCACAAACGAGGATCTGGATGCCATTTGCAGTACATTAAAGGTAGTCACAAATTTAGGGACAAATATTAGCCAATGTTTTGCTGTTTTCAGTCCCCCCACATGTTCTTCTTCCCTTTTGCATTAGCTAATGGCACCACTCTATGAATCAAGTCATTCCCATTGTCCTGGCTGACAACCCTCATTCTATATGACCCTTCATAAGGTGCATTGTCTTTTAGGAGAGAACTGACTTGCAGTGCTCTAATCTTTGAGGCAGTTAGGAGTGAGTTCTGAGGGGCCCCGGCTTCAATAATCATGTCTTCTGTTTCCACCTGACAAACATCTTTGGGGTGCTTGTGTAATGGAGAAGCAAAATGTTCACATGCTACCCTTCCTAGCTTAGTAAACCTTTTTATATGGCCTCCCTCCATTCTCTGTATAATGTTATGTGTTTGGGACTAATAGATTATCAGCAGCAGGTGGTGAGTGTGAAATGGAATAATAGCCTGACTATCACCCACCCAACCTAGAGGTGAGAAAACTAGCCTGAAGCCCTTAATCTTATTCCCTTCCCTCCAGTTGTGTCTCTGCAGCTTGGCAAGCTAGTCAAACTGAAAGTGAGGACAATGCAGAGAAACCCTTTCCCAGAAGACTGACTAGTGTTTGTCACCACCACCTGCTTGATATTTTTAATACAATATTCTGGAACTTGTATGTTTTAAGCAAGTAGCTCATTTAGCCTACACTTCATTCTTCTTGACTTATGTATTCAGTAGAACCATGTATCAGAAAACCACAAGAAGTAATGATTGATTATCATAAATACCAGGAAAGGAGCTGATTGGTTGGAATTCCTGCAGTAGCTACAATCCAAGACATTGGCATACATTAGATATGACTATGGTACAAACCCCTGAGTAATAAAAATCATTCAAATCCATAAAATGAATCACAATATCATACAGCTTTGAATTTTACTTTCAGACTTATAAACATAATTACACCTGGAAGACTATAGTTCATTATTTATCCATCGATTTACTCTTTAATAATCATATCTGATTCAGTGTCAGTGGGGAGCTGATGCCTATTCTCTCACTCAGAGGCTCAAAGGCTGCAAGGCAAAGAAACTAATCCTAAAGGGGATACCTATCTATCACAGGACCCACTCGCAGACTCATTCATGCATTGTATGCAAACCATGGGGGTCAGTTAACAGAATTACCAGCTCACATAACATATGTCTTTAGGATGTGGGAAGAAACCAGATCACCAAATGAAAACTCTCATGGACACAAGTAGCAACCCCCTCAGCTGTCCCTGATTTCACAGTATGCCCTTGATTTTGAGTGCTCTTTTTGCTCTGTACTTCCTATTTCTTTATTTTTAGATACATCACTTAGGATTATAGTTAGTCAGTAATGCCAGACTTTAGAGGTTCATACTTCTTAGTCTTCAAAAAATGTATCTTGATGCCAAACCTGTTGGTCTATTAACTTTCTAAGTGAATTGGTGTAATATTTAAAAAACATTCCCCTGATTTTAGGCAATTGTCCCTCATTATTTTTGTCTTTTCCCCTGATTCATGAACAGTGATGTTGAGATCCATGCCAAGGAAGATACGTAGAGTTAATGCCGAAGGCACTCCAGCTGAGTCTTAACTGGAGAATCAAGGACTGAGAAGTAACACCAGTCAATATACTCCCATAGAACTTAATTGGTTATTATTTATAAGTTGTAAATAATTTGTAATTATTTATAAGAAGGAACTTGGAAGTAATGTGTGGGGCTATTTATGGGACAGACAATCTTGTTGAATTTCTGTCTTAATCCAGCTCTTGATATGCAGTCAAATTAGTGATGGACTCAATATTTACATGCACAAATGTGGACAGTATGATGAATAAACTAAAAGAGAAGATTGGCAGATGCTCTAAGGCAGGGCAGAGACATAAAGACAGATGTACAAGTGGCCATTACAGTTCTTAGGTACGTTACACCATTTATCTGAGTTTTGCTAGTCATACCCACACATGTAGAGTTCCCTCCAGTTACTCTATCAAGGTCAAGCTATAGGGTGGTGACAACCCCACCATTATACAAAAGTCTGAGAGATAATTCTGGTTGGTCACCCAGTATGTCTTTTTCTTCCAGATGTCAGTACTTAAGGTCCTCAGTACTGTTAAGCATTTGTTTTAATTTACAAGGAGTTTATGATGAATGGACTTGCCTGCTACTTACTAGTACAACACAGCTTCTCCAAGGATTCCTCGGAAACACTGTTATAAAGACTGGAAACTCTTCCCCAAGGAGAGATGTTCAGGTCAACAGCCATGCCCATCTCTCTTCTTCAGGCTATTTCCCGCACTCATCACCAACTGAGTCACTATATGAACTTGGGTTGTTATCAGAGAAAACTGATGCCTTGGTCACAAAGTATTAAAATACTTTTGGATGGCTGGATTTTAGTCCTTTTATGCATGAAAATGGAATGAGGGAGTTAATAATAATACCTGAAAACACAACAGTTGAAATAGTTGTTAGTGGAACCAAGTGTGGCAATAACTTCTTCATTAAATTCATGCCAGAATCTTCAAAAATTGTAATCAAACGAAGTAGCACTAAAATGCAATATATTCTTACATTCCCTGAGGGTGGGTTGCTTGAAACAACACTTTATTTTCCATGCTAGTAGCACATAATTTACCAGATAAAATGAATAAATGAGGATGACTTTTCTGAAGATGAAAGTAAATCTTGTGTTTGAGTGTTATATCCATCAATACTTCTAAACTCAGTTTCCAGAGAGTGCCAATAATTTGCTCCAAGTTTTCATATGTTAGGAAGTTTGAATGTCTTATTTTTTCAGCAGAGTACATTTCAGACAATAAATGCTGAAGAATGTTGGCATAATGTTCTTAGAGTAACAAACTTTCATTCCATAATGGGGTACCTCTATATTCACCATGCACCAGGGACATTGCAGCAAACATTATATGGGAGGAAAGGATCAAATGCAGGTTTGTTGTCTAAGAACCCAACATTTACATTTTATTGACAATGATGACACTTGCATTAAAGTGTACCCCACCTGGTTGCGTCATGTACATCTTACTATAGGCATAATGTCTTTGCATTCACAACATACAGAAAATCAGATACACCTTGTGACTTTAGCCATTCTGCGCCGGTATCATCTATGGCACAGCCAGGTCACTTGGCTGCCATGGCTTGCTGAAAATATAACCCTTTGCAATAAGCATCTGTGGGGGTTACAAACCAAAGTAATATGCTGATGAAGATGTACAGTAAAACTGGTGTCCGGCAATCGTCTGCCCCCATAGCTTTAGTGCAACTGTAGTTACTGTGGCTTGAATGTGGATTCAAATGTTGACAGGCTGTGAGCACTACTAAATAAGGCATCTCTCAGGTGTTGCTATTTTCCATATACCAATGTTTTGATGGCCTGGTAACCAGTTATATCTTACAGCTGGTAACACTTAAAGAATGCACACAGAGTATTAACACAAAAACAAATTCATGTTATCAGATGAAATCTGTTCCAATGACCCATTTTCCAAACTACTGTCTCATTTCTGAAAGAAATTGTCCATTAATTTTTACAGCATAACTGTTTAAAATAAGTTTCATATGCAAGGGTCACTTGTAAGCAGAAGCACAGATAATAACATCATCATTAACAGCTCGCATGGCCTTGTGTGTTTACTACATTCATGAACATCAACATATGATGCCTTTATAAGGCAATGTATCCAGATATTATCTTTTTTATATGTATGATCTTGGTTACCATTGAAGGTAGACTAGTGTGTACACAACCACAAAACAGCAATACGTGTTATGTGTCTATACATGACTATGACCCTGTCTATGCTATCTGCTGGTATAAGTCACAGCATTCTATGAAGCAGGTGTGAAGGCCATGTGACTCTGCTCATGGCTACTTATATATGCACTTCCGTTGCCTAGATATACTGATCTGCTTCATGCTTTTCTTGCACTTCTGCAAGTTTGGAAACACAGCTGTGTCTTGGCTCTGGGTCTGTTGTGACTCACAAATATGGCTGCCAGGTTTCCTGCATTCTGTGAGCCTTACTGATGTATTACTTATTTCAGTCACCTATGTTTCCTATCTTATATTTACTTATCTTGTTGCCATCTGGAATATGTAATATTGTATATTCTCTTCACAGTGCCACTGTCTCCACAGTTTATATATCTTCATGTATAGTGGGGTGACTTCACTATTGCATACATATCTTGTGTCTCTTGTCTTTGTCAAGAACCTTTTCAATCCCTTCATGATTCTTGTATACTTGCATGTCTTATATATGCCCACCACAGATATATTAGGCATTTTGATAACATACAGAGTCACACATATGTATAATTTATTACCCAGTAGTGTTGTGATTTTGTTAAAAAAACTTGTGAATGTGTCCTTATTTTGGGGTATCAGACTGGTGTTACAGTAGTATATAAATAGTATGTTAGAGGTCATTTGGCCTTTGTTGTTCGGTTGGTGTAGTGGCTTCAGAAGCCATTCTTATGTTATACATCATGAGATTCAGTTTGCTGGTCCTTAGAAATAATTAGTGTACATAGCCTTCTATCACATAATATGCACTGCTTGTAAATACCCAAGTAGAAATGTCCCCTATATAAAACTGCATTATTTTCTAATTAAGAATATTCTCCTTTTGCTGAGAGATGATTAACTTCATGAAGGGGATGCAGGGGATGAAGCCTTCTGTACACAGGTATCTGGGGGACTTTGGCCTTCACCTAAACATGAATCTTAGCACTGGAATTTGAATTCATTTCTTCAGTTGCAGGTGGACTTTAATGACACATTGTTTGCACCTGTATCACAGAACACTACTATCCCATTACTGAGGTCTGTGTAGTGGTTCTCACTTTGCACTGATATAGGGCCCTATGTCTGGTGCACATTACTGTTCTGGTTTACAGTACAGTGTAAGTGCCTGCGCCTACAGTTTGTGTAGTAGTTCTCACTTTGCACTGATATAGGGCCCTATGCCTGGTGCACATTAATGTTCTAGTTCACAGTACAGTGTAAGTCCTTGCACCTACAGTTTGTGTAATGGTTCTCACTTTGCACTGATATAGGGCCCTATGTCTGGTGCACATTACTGTTCTGGTTCACAGTACAGTGTAAGTGCTTGCCCCTACAGTTTGTGTAGTGGTTCTCACTTTGCACTGATATAGGGCCCTATGTCTGCTGCACATTACTGTTCTGGTTCACAGTACAGTATAAGCTCCTGCGCCTACAATTTGTGTAGTGGTTCTCACTATGCACTGATATAGGGCCCTATATCTGGTGCACATTACATTTCTGGTTCACAGTACAGTGTAAGTGCCTGCGCCTACAGTTTGTGTAGTGGTTCTCACTTTGTACTGATATAGGGCCCTATATCTGGTGCACATTACTGTTCTGGTTTACAGCACAGTGTAAGGGCCTGCGGCTACATTTTTTTATTTTTTTTTATTTTACATTTGTTGACCGGGCTAATCTAGCTGGATATATGTCCATTTTCAGTAGAGGCCTGGGGAGAAAAGCTCCAAGCAATGACAGAGACAAAATACAATATATAGTAATAGTTCCAAGAAAGACAGTATATAGTTTATAATTGAGGTTCAGTTAGACTTGAACAGAGCAGTATAGTAGGATATGCTAAAAACAAATACATATAGCAAGCATTTGAGAGATAGCAATCAATAGAAATAATTAAAAATTTATTCTTTCATTACCACAGGAACACATAGAGCAGTAGAGTAGAGGAGTATAGAGAGCGCAGGAAGGGGAAAGAGGTGTCAATCAGGATTAGAGCAGGGACAAAGCCAGTGAGTTTTAAGCTATTCTTTGAGTAGCTTTTTGAAAAGAAAAGTGGAAGTAAGGGTGGTAGGTTCATTACGAAGCTGGTTCCAACTTTTTCCTACTGTGTTGGAAAAAAGTGAGTCCCCTGCTTTGTTGTTGGATTTAATAGTGGAAACTAGTAGCTTATTAGCTGAGCGAAGTGTAGTAAGAGTTTTGTAGGGGGTAATCAGATTAGTGAGGATTGGGGTATTATTAGAGTGATAAAGAATCTTATGGGAGATGACACGTTGTTGGCAAAGCAGGTGGTTCTGCAGTTCTAACCATCCCAGTTGTTTGATGTTGTGACAGTGGTGAGTTCTAAAGGGGGTGCCAGTGGCAAATCTGGCTATGTTATTGTAACATGTCAAAAGTTTATAGAGGTTGCTTTTAGAAAGATTGGTATATATTGCAGAAGCATAGAGTAGGGTAGAGATCAGATGGGTCTGGGAAATAGTTATTCTGGCAGAAGGGGTTAGGAAGGGTTTGATTCTGTAAAGGGTGCCAAGTTTTTTGTTAACAGACTTTATTGTAGAGTTAATATGGTGATCATAGCTAAGGTAGTTATCAATTGTTACTCCCAGTAGATGGGTAGTAGTGTCACGGGATATGTTAGTTCCATTGTTAGAGGTTACAGTGAAGTACAGTTGAGGTGACTTAAGAGTAGGAGAAAAGAGCAATAATTTTGTTTTTTTGGGGTTCAGTAGGAGACCATGCTGCAAGAACCAGTTTTCAGCACTGTTAAATATGGATTGGGTGAATGGCTGGAGAGAGGTTATGGACTTGGCTGAACAAATTAAGGTAGAGTCGTCTGCAGGTGGCTTGTGGAATTGTGGTGTGTAGATTATTAATAAACAAAGAAAAGAGAAGAGGTCCTAAAATAGAGCCTTGAGGTACTCCAATGTTCACAGGGAGGGGTGTGGAAAGATTATTATCCCAAAGTACAGCTTGATGTCTGTTTTTCAGATAGGATTTAAACCATTGTAATGCCTGTGGATCGAGTGACTGGGCGTTTAGTATGTCGATAAGCAAGTTATGATTCACCATATCGAAGGCTTTTGAAAGGTCAATAAAAAGTGTAGATGAGAAAGTGTTGTTATGATTTTTGTTTATGTAGTCAGAAAAGGATAGCAGGGTAGTTGTTGTGCTATGGAATGGTCTAAAACCGTGCTGGCAGTTGGCAAGTAAGTTATTCTGGAGAAGGTGGTCAAGTAGTTGTCTGTGAATGCATTTCTCCATTATTTTAGCTATTGGAGAGAGTAAGGCAATGGGGCGAAAGTTGGAAAGTTCAGTAGATGGGCCACCTTTGTGTAGAGGGATGATATGGGATACTTTCCATATGGATGGGATTTTGCTTTCTGAGATTGTTCTATTTATAAGTATGGAGATGGGATAGGCAATGGCTTTAGCTGCAATTTGCAGGAATTCAGCAGGAAGACAATCAGCAGAAGGGGTGCAAGGTTTAAGTTTTTGAAGGAGGTTGCAGATGAAGGATGTAGGTACTGGTTTTATATGAAAGGTTGGAGATGGAGTATTAGCGGTATCTAATGGGGAAGAGGTAACAGGTGGCAAAGTATTAGCTAGGGTTAGAATGGCTTTGGTAAAATAGTTATTAAAGGCATCTGGAATCTGGTTTGAGTTATTATGGTTGAAACCTGAGGGGGCAGGAGTTTTACAGTGGCCTGGCTTAAGAAGTTTGTTTATGCCTGACCAGAATTTTTGTGGTTTTTGTTGGTGGGTTTGCTGGAGATAAAGGTAGTAGTCTCTTTTGTCTTGGAGAATTTCTTTTTTGTTGGCATTTCTTAATTGTTTGAAGTAGAGGTGATCTGATGGATTTTTTGAGGCTCTCCATTTGGCCCAGATTTTATTTCTGAGGAGGATCTTTTGTTTAGTTAGTTTTGAGAGCCAGGGGGCAATTTTGGTCCTTATTCGGGAAGAGCGATAGGGGGCATGGAAATCTAGGATTTGAAGGAATTTGGTATTGAAGTAGGTCACTGCCTCATCAAGTTGAAGATGAAGCAATGGTGACCAGTCACATGCTTTTAGTTCATTTTGGAAGCTCTCTGGATTAAAGTGTTTTTTGGAACGGGAGGTTTTAAAAATATTAGTGTTAGGGCTATGAATTTTTTGTTTAATAATATAGGTTAGCATATGGTCACTGATATCATCGGGAAGGATTCCTGGTTTATAAGTATCAAGATGGCTGTTGAGTAGGATCCAGTCGAGGGTGGATTCCTTACTGTTTGGCTTATGGATTCGAGTAGGAGTGGTTATTATTTGTGAGAAACCGTGAAGATTTATGTGATTGGTAGGATTAGGGGAATTATAGGTTGCCCAGTCTATATTAAAGTCACCTAAGACAATGGTTTCCTGAGGTAGGTGAGTAGAGAGGTGGCTAAGAATATTTTCCAGAGTGCTAATATTATTTCCAGGGGGGAGGTATGTGCAAATTATATAGATAGGTTTTGAGTTGTTGATTTGGAGTTTTACAGTAAGGGTTTCAGAATTAAAATCTGAGGGTAGGGGCCCATTGAAGGGTGAGACTTGGAGTTCAGATTTATATAATATGGCTACTCCTCCACCCTTTTTATTCTTGTGGTCACATCTCAGGATATTATATCCAGGAGGGATAATCTCCTGGTCCAGAGTTGAGGGATTCATCCATGTCTCTGTAATACAGAGAATATCAAATGAGTGCACATCTAAGAGTGCGTGTAGGTGGGAAATTTTATTGTTTATGCTGCGGGTGTTAAGGTGAGCTATCAAAAGGGAGTTAGCTGATTTGTTTGGGAGAATGATAGTGGGAGATGTTGGATTGTGGTGGTTAGTGGGAATATCGGTATTGGGGCCAGGGTTTGGATGAATATCACCATCTAGTAGGGGGTGTTTTTGAGGATGTTGTATGGACTTAAGGAGTTTATAGTGATTGTTTAGGGTTTTTTTGATAAGGAAGTAAGCAATATGGGTACATCTATGGTACTTTGGAAGTATATAAATAGAGGTGGGGTTATATTACTGTGGTTGAGTGAGTTTATATGGGAAATGGGTAGGGTTTGCTGGTAGGGGTGGTGTTGTTCAGGAAAAGAAACATGTTCAAAGAAGGTTAATGTATATGGTATAGTAAGACAAGCAAGAGTAGTAGTTAGGAGTAGTAGGTTTGTGTATGTAGACTTGTGTGATGGAGTCATAGTGATGTGTAGATAAGACGTTAGGATATGGAGAGGGGAGGAGTGAGGTAAGTAAAAATAAGGATGGGGGAGGGAGAGGGTGCTGTATAAGGTTGAAGAGTAGATAGAACTGATGAGAAATAGAATGAAATAAAGGTTAATTGTAAGAGAGGGGCTGTATAAAGGTGAAATGTAGGAGAGAGGCTGTATAATATTAACAAAGCAGGATGTGCTGAGGAGAGTGTACCTGATGTGGTAATTAAATTACTAAGAACTTGTAGAGGTAGGGGGTGGGGCTGTTAAGTAGAAGAAGTAGGAGGTGGGGTGGGGTGGGGCTGTTAAGTAGAAGAAGTAGGGGGTGAGGCTGTTAAGTAGAAGAAGTAGGAGATAGGGTGATATGTAGAGGGGGTATGGTTACAGAAGTATAAGGCTAGGACCACTGGGGGTGTGTGGGAGTTGGGGGTAGGGTAGGGGAGCGGAGTGAGCCCGGAGGGTGAACGGAGCGGGTTAGAGCAGCTAAAAAAGTTTACAGAGACAATCAGAGAGGATGAGATACCTGAGGCAGAGAAAGTGGTCACAGGTAAGTAGAAAGTGGTAAGGCAGTTAATAGTAGCAAAGGATGGTGGAGTGGGAGAACTAAAAGAGATAGAACAATAATATGAAGGAGGGAGAAAAGATGAGCAGGGGAGTGAGAAGACCCAGGAAGATTAGCAACTAGGAAAAGGGGTGGAAAAACTGATAGGAATCTAGAAAAAGATCAATTAGAGGAAGGGTTATCAGCCTAGGTTGGATTAGAGTGCTACCTAGTGGGTAGAGCAGAATACAAGTGTCTGTAATAGTGATAGCTAGAGGTGGCTCAGTAAAATGGAGCCAGGGGGAAAGCAACATGGTGCCAGGGGGAAGACAAAAAGGTGCAGGGACAGAGAGGAGTCTGGCTGCTGGCTTTCTGACTCAGTGGCTGAGGTTCATTCTACGCTACATACAGTGTAAATAGTAAAAATCAGTCTGTGACTAAATACAAAGGTATAGTAGGATTATTACAGTTCAACTTAATGTTTAGACCAGGGTGGAACATACTTCCTTGATCTGTAAACAACAGGGAAATTGAAACTGCAACAGCAGAAGTTGGAGACCAGTCTTTAGGATAGTTGAAGGTAGTTAGAAGGGGTCCTTAGTGACTAGGCAGGTCCTTTCATGCAGCATGGGAGCTAAAGAGCTAGGAAGATTACAAAGAATAAGGTTTAGATTAGGTGGGAGGGCATTGTAGAATGCTAGTAGTACTGTTAAGGCAAGTAGGGTACAGACACTGAAACAGGGAGTATTATACAATGTGAAAGGTTGCAAAGATCACATTTCTTAAAATTGTACTTCCAGATTGCTACTAAGACATAGCCTAAGCATTCATATAAAAGAAGGCACTAGTAGAAATTGGGGAGAATGCCCTTTAAAATCTCAAGCTAGACAGCAAGCAAAAGTAACATACTATGCCTGTCTTTAACAAGTAGTAATATAGTATAACACAATTCGAGGTAGATATCAATCAAATGCCTTGCACATTAGAAACTGTGGAAAATGCCCTTTTTAAATATCAGGCAAAAATAGCAAGCAAAAGTAACATACTATGCCTGTCTTTGTTAGCAAGTTCATAGGTTCATAGGTTCATAGGTTCATACTAGGCTATCTGCCCTAGGGCATTTATAAGCCTAGCCAGAATGTGTTTGGCTTTCGCCACCCATTTTAAATTTATTTTGCTATGCCCTTTTTCGAGGTTAGTATACTGTGCCTCTGTCTAACAGTGACACAGAAATGATACCCGGGGTAAACCTACGATCTCCCATCCACTCATCAAGATTCCTTTTGAAGAGAGTCAGTGAGGGACTCTGCCTAACCTGGACTGGGATTTTATTCCAGAGTGAAGGGGTTATGAATCTGTCCCTCCAGCATGTCCTATTTATTTCAGTGCTGAGGTTCAAGTCTCTCGAGCGCGTAGCTCGATGGGATTTGGATTCTCTGAGGTGCAGCATGTCCATTAATTCCGGGTTGGACATGGCTTTATACGTCAGGCACAGATTGCCTCTGAACAGGCGGTATGCCACTGAGTAGAGCTGGAGTTTCTTTAACCGGGCAGCATATGGCATCTGTTTGAGCCCTTTGATCCTCTTGGTGAGGTACTTTTGGGGTCTTTCCAGTTGCTGCAGGTGTCTGGTAAGGTACATCCCAAAAGGGGCATTGTACTCAATTATGGGCCTGATGAGGGATGAGTAAAGAGGCACGATGACCTCCCCTGATCTAGATGTGAATCCCTTCATGATTAGGTGGGCTATATAAAATGTTTTTCTAACCACTTTGGCCACATGGTTGTCAAATGAGAGATTGCTATCAACTTGGGTCCCCAGGTCCCTAATTACTTCTTCTGTACTTAATGGATTACCACCTATGTGGTAATTTGTGGACACTTTGTTTTTGCCAAAGGGGATGACTATACACTTTTGGCATTTAGCTTGAGGCCATGGCTCTGGCACCAGTTGTCTGTTTCTATGAGGCCCTTTTGGAGGATGCTTGTGTCGGCTGGAGAGTCGATTATGGCGCCCAGTTTGCAGTCATCTGCAAACTTGGTTAGCCACAGTCCTTCCGTGTTGGCCTGTACCTCGGAGAAATATATACCGAACAAGAGAGGTCCCAGGACTGAGCCTTGTGGGACACCACTTGTAACTGGTTTGGAGTCTGACATGGCTCCAGCAATTCTAACCATGTGGGTTCTGTCCTTGAGCCAGTTTGCAATCCATCTAGTGACATAGGGGTTTATATTTAAGCTGGTGAGCTTATCTATAATGCCCGAGTGGGGTATTGTATCTAAGGCTTTTGCGAGGTCCAGGTAGGCTGTGTGGACCACCTTCCCCTCGTCAATGGCCTTGGTGACTGTTTCAAAGAAATCAACCAGGTTTAAGAGGCAGGATCTGCCCTTATCAAAGCCGAACTGGGTAGGATCCAGTGTTTGTAGGTCCCCAATATCTTTATTTATGAGGTCCATGATGATCCTTTCTATAGCTTTGCAGACCAAGCTAGTCAGGCTTATGGGGCGATAGTTTCCAGGATCTGTTGAGGCACCACCTTTATGGAGAGGGACCACTGTTGCTGTACGCCACTCTTTGGGCACATATCCTGTAGTAAGGCTGAGATTGAACAGTAGTTTTATGTTTGGGTTTAGCTCTTCTTGGAGTTTATGTAGGACGCAGCCCGGGACACCATCTGGTCCCATTGATGCTGTGTTTTTTGCTTTGGAGAGGGCGGCTCTTACCTGAGCATCTGAGATGTCAGGGGCAGCACTCTGCTGGGATAGATATTTGCCCTTTTGGTGGGGAGAGGGGGGAGAAGTTTGTGCTGAACCTGTCAGCTAGGATGTTGGCAATGTCTGTGGGTTTGGTGTATTTTTTGTCATTCTGGACTAATTCTGAGCATATCTGGGAATTACCACCCAGGTTCCTAACATAACTAAAGAAAGCCTTGTGATTATCCTTAGTGTCCTGTGCAATTTTTCTCTCGAAGCTGGCCTTAGACAATTTTATGTGTGCCCGTAGCTTTTTGCTAATACTGATCAGTGATGCCTTCCCTTTTTGGGATTTTGCTCTATCATTTAGTAGCTTCCTCCTTCTATTGTATAGTTTGTTTATGGCTGGGGTCCACCAGACAGGACGTCTGCCTTTGGAGGATTGGGTCTTGGTTTTATTTGGGATTGCATGATCCATGCATTCCTGAAGGTGTTCATAGAATGTGTTTATAAAGGATTCTGTGGTCTGGGCCGTATTTTCCACAGGCCCGGGGGCTTTGAAGGATTCCACCTCAGTTTTGAGGATTGTGAAATTTGTTTTAGAGAAGTTTTTCACTGTGGTTTTCTGGGCAGGTGGTGGGGTCGGGTTGTGAATATCCAGTGAGATTAGTTTATGGTCTGATCATACCAGTGAGGGATACACTTCTGGTCTGGAGCATAGAGTCCCCATGTTGGTGATGATCAGGTCCAGTATGTTTTCCCCTCTTGTGGGAGTGGTAACAAGTTGTTCCATAGCATTTGAGTTTATAAATTCTAGGAACCTTTGGGCTAGGGTGTTGGAGCTAGAGTAATGCTCCCAGTCAATGTTTGGGTAGTTTAAGTCGCCCAATATAATGGTGTTTGGAGAGACCTTCATATTTTCCAGTGTTCTCAGGAAGGCCGAGTGTGGTTCCTGGGTTTGGGAGGGTGGTCTGTAGCAGGCTATAAACTGGAAGGCAGTTTTACCCACTGTTAGTTGCACATGGATAGTCTCTGATGCTTCGTGCTTTGCCACCAACCTGGAGGTGTGGGTATCTTTGATGAATATCGATATTCCCCCTCCTTTTGTGGTTCGGTCCAAGTTTTGGGGCCGAAAAGCATGGTATGAGGTATAACCTGGTAGTGCTGGGGTGCTCTCAGGAGCCCTGAACCAGGTTTCTGTTACTGCACAGATATCGATGTTCTCCATGCTAAGGAGAGTTTCGAGTGCGTGCATCTTGAGGTTTAGACTTCTGGCATTGAGTAGCATTACTCTTAGTTTCTTATCCCTTGTGATACCTATGGAGGTGGGTTTGTCTTTTGAGCCTTGCCTAAAAAATGCACTATGGGGGTAGCAAGAGCCTTTCCCAATATCCGAAAGCCCAGGGGTGACAGGTGCAAGCCGTCCCTAGCGAAGCATCGTGGCTTGTCGAGTATATCATCCCAAGCTGACAGGCATTGGATCCCCTTTGAATGACACCAGTACTTAAGCCAATTGTTGAAATTGATCATCTTGTCTTCATATTGTGGCATCATTCTTGGTGAGGGTAAGATGCTACTCAAGGTCAGGGTCATACCGGCCTGGGCTACATGCTCAGAGAGCTCCTTTATGTCTCTTTTCATGTAGTACAGGGAGGTACGTCTCAGGTCATTCACACCAGCATGGACAATGACTGAGTCATATTTGTACTTGCCTTGGAGGGACCTGAGTGCTTGTGTTATGTGGCGGATCCTAGCGCCGACAGGCTGCTCACCGTGACCCTCTCCTTGTTCAGCCTGGTGAGCGGACGCCAGTGTGCCTGACGATAGAGTCACCTATTACAAGTGTATCAGGTGTGTTGTTTAGTCTTAAGGGCTGTGACTGTTTGGCACACTGGCTTTGTGAGATATGTGTTGCAAGTGTTTTGTTTTGGGGTAGCGGCTGCTTGGGTGTCTGCTTTGGAGGTCTCTGCTGCTTCGCAGATCTTTATTTAGAGCCTCCGAGTATGTTTTTGTGTGATTATGTGTTTGGTTTGCTGTCGTGGTAGGTCTATGTGAGACTGGAATTGTAGTGAGTGTGGTTTCCTTCTCCTCCTGACTGGTTATGCCAGTACTGAGTTGAGAGATCTTAGCCTCCAGTTTGGCTATATGCTTGCATCTCTCACATGTGTTGGAATTTGTTGGGAGGAGGAGAGGGTTGTCTGTGTACATGAGGCAGTTGTAACATTGCCTCAAGATTCCCAGATTCACCAGCTGGACCGAGAGGAGATTGACAACTGACCTTTGGACATGCTAGAATAATATTGGGAATTCCTTAATAATTGAAAACCAGGGCCAGTGGGGAGTGAGGGTGTAGTGCTTTTAATTTTTAGTGCTGACTTATATAATTGCTTTAGTGAGCAAGTGCCAGGTAACTTAAGTGCAATGTGTTACAGGTAACTTAAATGCAAAATGACAAACAGTAACTTTCTTTCAAGTGAAACAAGGAAATAAGTACAGTAAGCAATGCAGATATCACTAGTGATCCACAGAAGCACTGAGAAGCTGCGTATTAGGTGGAATTAGTGTTCCAGGGAAATAACAAGCAAACACACAACAAGCATATAAACAAAGCTAGATTCAGCAGGCCTGGATCTAGTCTATGCTACAGCAAACAAGGTGTACCAATTTCAGTAAGATACAGTTCAAATATTCAGGCACTATAAACCTTTAACCAGAAATTCCCAGCTCAGAAGGGCAGAGTCCAGCCTCTTCTCCCACAAGAGTGCAGACCACAAACCTTCTTAATGTAAAATAACTGGCCTGAAGCCCAAGTGCTTAAACCAGAACTAATGCACTTTAAGAATAACAGACACTGGGCTCTCAATCAGCAGTTCCCAACTTAGAAGGATGAAAGCTACCTGTCCTGCCATCACAGTGCATGCCACAAACCTTCCTAATGTAAAACAACTGGTCTGAAGCCCAAGTGCTTAATCCAAAAGACTTAGAATGATAGCTACACTTTAATCAAGTTACTACCAAGCAGTAATAAATACAATTGAATACTTTAGAGAATGCCTGGATTAGTGCTCAAGTTACACAAACAAAGCTAGATCCAGCAGGCCCGAATCCAGTCTATGCCACAGCAAACAAGGCTCACCAACTTCAGTAAGAAGCAGTTCAGATATGCATGCACTATAAGCCTTCAACCAGAAATTCCCAGCTCAGAAGGGCAGAGTCCAGCTTCTCCTCCCACAAGAGTGCAGACCACGAACCCTCTTAATGTAAAATAACTGGCCTGAAAGCCCAAGTGCTTAAACCAGAATTAATACACTTTTAGAATAACAGACACTGAGCCCTCAATCAGCAGTTCCCAACCTAGAAGGATGTAAGCTTCCTGTTCTGCCACTACAGTGCAGACCACAAACCCTCTCAGTGCAAAACAACTGGTCCGAAGCCCAAGTGTTTAAACCAAAAGGCTTAGAATGAGTTACACCAAGCAGTAATAAATACAATTGAGTACTTTTAAGATGATGCAAAAGTAAAAAAGTAGGTAGAAACACAAGTACAGTAAAAGCAGATGACATTTTTTTTTTTCTGAACAAGTGCTGAGATCAAAGAAAAGGATTTGAGTGCTGAAACTAGAAAACTGGCTAGTTATAAGAAAAAAAACTAAGCTAGAAGGCTTCCCTCCAACACAGAAGGGCTTGGGGGCTCAGAAGCCTACAAATAGTCTATACCACTTAACAGGAAAGGCAGGAAACAAGCTTAAATTTTTTTTTCTGTTTCTCAGATGCTCTCTTTGTACACAGTAGGAGTGCCTGAAATCAGAATATGATCTCACTGCACTCAGTTGAGTATCCAAACACAAATTTACAAGAGGGGTGGGCAGTTGCAAGGCCATTAAGATTAACACCAAAACAAAAACAGGGAAGGTGGGTGGGACTAACTAAAGAGCAGAGTGAAAACTTCCAGTTCAGCTAATATTCCTTCCACACAGTTAAAATCAATTTAAATACTGTATTTTTTTGGAAAAAAAAAAAAGCAGATAAAGGTACTTAAATTCTCTTATACGTCCAGTTGAATATAGCAAGTTCTTAGCCGGCCAAAGCTGAGGTTTTTAAGCAGAAAATATTTCACACTGTACCACTTAAATAGGCAAGGACAGGAAATCAAAGAATGTGACTACCCCACACCTGTAATTACTAGCAAATAACAAAATTCAGCAAACACTGACTAACTTCCCGTTCAGCTAATATTCCTTCCACACAGTTAAAATCAATTTAAATACTGTATTTTTTTGAAAAAAGCAGATAAAGGTACTTAAATTCTCTTATACGTCCAGTTGAATATAGCAAGTTCTTAGCCAGCCAAAGCTGAGGTTTTAAGCAGAAAATATTTCACACTGTACCACTTAAATAGGCAAGGACAGGAAATCAAAGAATGTGACTACCCCCACAGCTGTAATTACTAGCAAATAACAAAATTCAGCAAACACTGACTAACTTCCAGTTCAGCTAATATTCCTTCTACACAGTTAAAATCAATTTAAATACTGTATTTTTTTGAAAAAAAAAAAAGCAGATAAAGGTACTTAAATTCTCTTATACGTCCAGTTGAATATAGCAAGTTCTTAGCCGGCCAAAGCTGAGGTTTTTAAGCAGAAAATATTTCACACTGTACCACTTAAATAGGCAAGGACAGGAAATCAAAGAATGTGACTACCCCACACCTGTAATTACTAGCAAATAACAAAATTCAGCAAACACTGACTAACTTCCAGTTCAGCTAATATTCCTTCCACGCAGTTAAAATCAATTTAAATACTGTATTTTTTGAAAAAAAAAAGCAGATAAAGGTACTTAAATTCTCTTATACGTCCAGTTGAATATAGCAAGTTCTTAGCCGGCCAAAGCTGAGGTTTTTAAGCAGAAAATATTTCACACTGTACCACTTAAATAGGCAAGGACAGAAAATCAAAGAATGTGACTACCCCCACACATGTAATTACTAGCAAATAACAAAATTCAGCAAACACTGACTAACTTCCAGTTCAGCTAATATTCCTTCCACACAGTTAAAGTCAATTTAAATACTGTATTTTTTTGAGAAAAAAAAAAGCAGATAAAGGTACTTAAATTCTCTTATACGTCCAGTTGAATATAGCAAGTTCTTAGCCGGCCAAAGCTGAGGTTTTTAAGCAGAAAATATTTCACACTGTACCACTTAAATAGGCAAGGACAGGAAATCAAAGAATGTGACTACCCCCATACCTGTAATTACTAGCAAATAACAAAATTCAGCAAACACTGACTAACTTCCAGTTCAGCTAATATTCCTTCCATACAGTTAAAATCAATTTAAATACTGTATTTTTTTGAAAAAAAAAAAAAGCAGATAAAGGTACTTAAATTCTCTTATACGTCCAGTTGAATATAGCAAGTTCTTAGCCGGCCAAAGCTGAGGTTTTTAAGTAGCATATATAATCATCACAATTCTAAGTAAAAAGCAATCAAATAGACACAGTACATTAATGTTAAGTAATTATTTGCTTGAGGCAAGATAAGGTAATTCAAGAGTTCTGCACTAGTTCCCTAATTTATGTGTAGCTAGCGGCCACCAGGACATAATTGAGAGCGACTCCCACAAAGGTTATCAAAAAAGGAATGCTTACTTAGCGTCAATTAACATATATATCTTAAAATAATGGGAGAAAACACCAACGGATATTCAGCACACTTTAAAACCAGGAGGCAGAAGTGGACACATTGTCCAGTAATCGAAGCATTAATGGGTCGCCCTGTTAAATATTGTATGCAGAGGCCAATAAAATACTGAAATGCAGAGGCCAGATAAGCCTTAAGTGTAGCAGAACGCTATCATGAATTGAATTAAATGATACGCTCTAGCAGGAGAGCGAGCTGCAAGACAAAGTACAGTGATGCGCTCTAGCAGGTGAGCGAGCTGCAAGGCAGAGTACCCCAGGTGCTAAATAAGGACGCTAAATAGTGGTTCCATTAACTTTGTTTTATTTCTGCATCAGAGAGCAGAACATTGTTATATACGCTGGGTGGTAAGGGAGCAATACGTTGTAAGAATAAGCAAGAACGCCAGAATAAGAGCGCTTTAAGTGTAGCTTACAAGACTATCTACGCATACAGCAAGAGAGTGTATAAGTAATCTACAAATACAGCAAAAACTGCTTGCAAAAGCACTGCACTCTTGAATGTAGAGCAATATTTAGTTCACTAGTCACACCGATGAATGCTAGGATAACTAGCTAATAACAGTCGCTTTGGGTAGAGCAGCATTTGAAAATGCGCAAAGCAGCAAGTATGCCACTCCATGTGGGAGGCACCTCACAACCAGGTAGCTGCTAGGTATTCCTGCCTCGCACTGATTATCAAAAGGACACAGTTTAAAACATACAGCTTAACAGCAACATTGTAAACCACGGCAGAAAACACTCTACAATCGCTTGCATGGACTAGTATTTGTCGACTGTTACCCAGAGATAAGCTGCAGTAAAATCTAACAGAGCATAACTAGAAAGAGAACTTTATGGAGCTAGGATTAGTATCAAACCTATAAGTTAATATGATAGGCAATTAACAACAGTATTCTGAATGATTAAAAAGGTCAAAATGATAAGCTATTAAAGTACTTACATTCGATCCTATGATCTGAAGCCAGGGACACACAGCAGCCAGGGTAGGTACAAGGATAATAAAGGATGGCGCCACAAATGGTCTTCCCTTATATGCCTATGGTGCAGGATGTGAGGTGGGAGGAGGAGGAGGGGCAAAAGAATGGCCAGGGCAGGTAGATAAGGGAGGGGCAAAGATAGCATGCAAAGGAGGGGCAATAGAAGGGCCAGGGCAGGTAGATAAGGGAGGGGCAAAGATAGCATGCAAAGGTATCAGGAGAGGTAGGTTCCACAGTATTGGCCTTTAAAAAGTAACTAAACAAGAGGGAGAAAAGGGGCTATGTATAGGTGTGAGTGTGATAGAGCTGCGGGGAGGGATAAAGGGGGATGCAGAGAATAGTGTGTAAGGAGGACTAGGGGAGGTTTCAGAGCAGCTAAAAAAGTTTACAGAGACAATCAGAGAGGATGAGATACCCGAGGCAGAGAAAGTGGTCACAGGTAAGTAGAAAGTGGTAAGGCAGTTAATAGTAGCAAAGGATGGTGGAGTGGGCGAGCTAAAATTGATAGAACGATAGTATGAAGGAGGGAGAAAAGATGAGCAGGGGAGTGAGAAGACCCAGAAAGATTAGCAACTAGGAAAAGGGGTGGAAAAACTGATAGAAATCTAGAAAAAGATAAATTAGAGGAAGGGTTATCAGCCAAGGCTGGATTAGAGTGCTACCTAGTGGGCATAGAGCAGAATACAAGTGTCTATAACAGTGATAGCTAGAGGTGGCTCAGTAAAAATGGAGCCAGGGGGAAAGCAACATGGTGCCAGGGGGAAGACAAAAAGGTGCAGGGACAGAGAGGAGTCTGGCTTCTGGCTTTCTGACTCAGTGGCTGTGGTTCATTCTAAGCTAGGTACAGTGTAAATAGTAAAAATCAGCCTGTGACTAAATACAAAGGTATAGTAGGATTATTACAGATCAACTTAATGTTTAGGACCAGGGTGGAACATACTTCCTTGATCTTTAAACAACATGGAAATTGACACCGCTACAGCAGAAGTTGGAGACCAGTCTTTAGGATGGTTGAAAGTAGTTAGAAGGGGTCCTTAGTGACTAGGCAGGTCCTTTTTTGCAGGATGGGAGCTAAAGAGTTCCTTGATTTTTAAACAACAGGGAAATTGACACCGCAACAGCAGAAGTTGGAGACCAGTCTTTAGGATGGTTGAAGGTAGTTAGAAGGGGTCCTTAGTGACTAGGCAGGTCCTTTTGTGCAGGATGGGAGCTAAAGAGTTCCTTGATCTTTAAACAACAGGGAAAATGACACTGCAAAAGCAGAAATTGGAAACCAGTCTTTAGGATGGTTGAAGGTAGTTAGAAGGGGTCCTTAATGACTAGGCAGGTCCTTTCGTGCAGGATGGGAGCTAAAGAGATTCGATCCTATGATCTGAAGCCAGGGACACACAGCAGCCAGGGTAGGTACAAGGATAATAAAGGATGGCGCCACAAATGGTCTTCCAGTCCAGGCATTTTATCCATTGTTTGCGAATCTCACCATAAGACCAGTATTGTGGGCAAACTTAGTCCAAGAATATGAAGCTCTGTGATTCCTGGACAGGGTGCGCATGACACACTGTGATTAAATTGTACTAATCTCTGCAGCCTATTCAAATAAAGCTCTTCTCCCTTAATCATTATTGCAGGAGTTGGGTGTTTGCTTTCATAAAAATGGTTCAAATTATTGCTTTAATTAATATAACAATAGTTTACAAAACCTGTATTTATGTTTATCAGGATGAGGTCCAGGTCCTCTCAATCCTGAACAGGATAAAGCAAGCACTGGAAATGGCTAGCTGACTGGATGCATAGCTATATGGATAAATGGATAAATGGATAGATGGGAGAAGTACCTCTTAATGGCAAATATTAGAGTAACTTGGCAAAAAGCATTTGATAAACCTTCTAATAATTGAGTATTTTTATTTCATATTGTCACTTTCCAAAAACTACAACTACTGATCATACATTCTATCCTATACAAGTCTTCCTTCTGCCCCTTCTGTCCTGCTATCTCCTCAGTTATCTCCTTCTACACCCACCTAGTACACTCAGAAACTCCGACCAACATCTATTAGTAATTCACAAGTCAAAAAGAATGTTTGGACAAAATCTATACAGTTATTCCCTGTCCCTCTCCTGGAACAAACTTTCCCATTCAATTAGAAATATAAACAATCCAGAAAAATTGAAAATTGCTCTTAAAGACTTTCTAACAAATTCCCGGACATGCCACTGTAAACACGCTCCTTGACCTTCCTATCTGTATATCCCGACCTAGTACAACTAACTGTCAAACGCTCTCACTATTCTCACTGTACTGCTCGTGCAAAGTAATATGCTCACAACCATTTCTCCTGTTGAAAGAATCTCCCCTGGATTTACAAAGCCCTTTATAGCGTACAGGATTAGTCTAAGAGCTATTTCCGGCAATATGGCCGACATGCGATCCAGAAATGAGCTTCCAGGATGTGCACGTGAGCTCTTAGGCTAATCCTGCATGGACCGAGCTCCTTTATGCAAATTACCCTCATTTGCAGGTGAAAACCATGCAAATGAGGGTAATCTGTGATCCAGGAAGCTGGCAGCTGTCAGTGCAGGACGAGTGCAGTCTGCAGAAATGTACTCGGTTAGTAACCGAGTACATTTCTGCAAACTACAACACGGAGCTATGACAGCTCCAAATAAAGGCTGCATATTATTGAGGAAGCATGCTAATGGCCAAGTAGAAGGCCATTGGCATTGCAAACTGTTTAAAAAAAAAAAAAAAAAAAAAGACAACTTTTTTTTTCCGCCAATCTTGGCTGTTTAAGTATAGGGTAGCAGCTCGCAAACGGGATTGGGGGGGATAATAAAATAAACCTAAAATAAGCATTCTAACTAAAATCAGTATTCTGCCATGCAAGTCAATGGCAGGCATAAGACAACCTGGCCAGTGAGTAATGGTTGCTAAGTGGGGAGGCCCAGTTTGGACATGTAACTATGCATTAGCAGGCAATCCTATGCAAATGAGGGAAAGTTTAGTGAATCCCAGCTTTCCCCAGGGTGTGAGGCAGGTCCCAAGAGTGTAAGAGTATAAATAGCTGGGTGCAAGACTAGGATATAGGTGACATCATGGGGGGTGAGTGTGTCAGGCATACTATAAGCGGATTGGAGCCCTGTGGCACAGTAGTGCTCCTAGCTTAGCACAGCTAAGCTAGCGGTGTGTCTAAACCTGTCTAGCACTCTTTACAAAGTGTAAGCGGGTGTGTGCACCGCGCACCGGGTTGTACAGGAAGAAAAGGGAAGTTAAACCAGGAAATAGCAGCAGTGTGTACATTTGAGCACTCTGCTTGCGTGGTGTGCCCCTGGACTTAAACAGGGAGGCAATGGGAAGAGAAAACAGCAGTAGGAAGGTAATCAAGGAGAACTAGCTTAGCTGGCAGGTGAAATGTATCAGAATCAGCCAATTACACAGACAGCAGATCAGCACAGCCCAGAACACTACTATAAACTAAGCAAACACCTTCCCTTCTGGTTTTGCCACACTCTACACCACTGGTGTATACATGCGGGAAAATTTTAACAAACAAACCTAAAAAATGAGAAGGGCTGCAGCAGGCAACATAGAACATCATGTGCAAGAGGCTGAGGGTGGTGAGGATGTGAATGCTGCAGAACAACCCACAGTGAGGAGACAGAGAAGAATGTATAGACCCAGGGTAACCTACCAGGGACTACATGAGCTGGAGATAGTTGAACGCTATAGGGTGGACAGAGACCTCCTACAGCAAATTGTTGAGCTGGGCCGGCCACACCTGACACACCAAACTGGCCGAGGGGAACCCATCCCAGTGGATACCAAGGTATGTGTAGGCCTAGGTATACTAGCCACAGGTACCTCACAAAGCACAACTGGGGATATCATGGGGATCTCACAGGCATTAGCATCCAGAGTATTCCACCAGTTCCTGGATGCCATGGCAGCACATGCCAGTGAGCACGTATATTTCCTCAACGCATGCGAGGTGTTGACCACCAAATAGCAGAATACCCTGGGGTAGTGGGTGCTACAGACTGAACGCACATATGCCTCAAAGCACCACCTAGTGAGCAGGGTAGGGCCTACATCAACCGCAGGGGCATCCCCTCCATCAACTTCCAGGTCATATGTGATGCCTAGGGCATTATAATGAATGTGTGTGCTGGTTGCCCTGGAAGCTAAGACGATTCACACATATGGCATCTGACGCAGCTGTACCACAGATTTGCCAGTGTGGAATCCCCTACGGTCACCTAGTGGGAGATGCTGGGTACCCACTGGAGCCATGGCTGATGACACCCATCAGAAATGCACACACACCTGAACAACAATGCCATAATGAGGCACACGCACAGGCCAGACATATAATAGAGTGTGTGTTTGGGATGCTCAGGTCACGGTTCTGGTGTCTGGACACATCCGGTGGAGCCTTGCAGTATTCACCAGCTACATGTACCCAAATTGTTATGGTATGTGCTATGCTACACAATAGGATCCTGTGGAAACAGCTGCAGCAGGAACAGCATGGGGCAGGGCAACACAGCCCCCCACCAATGCCAAGGCCTGTATAGGCACAGAGTAACACGGAGGAGGAACAACCTGAGCCTGCCCCAGTAGGCAGAAGGAGGCATGTCCAGTATGCCCTGGCCTTGGCAAAGAGGAAACACATAGCATATGCACTGACACAGTAGGGGCACAGGGAATGACACCTCTCTCTGACTCGCACAGACAGTAAAAGGGATGCCAAACATGACACTACCTGTGCTCAACCATGTATAGGGTGTGTACTATGTGCATTTAACATAGGCAGCCCTCCAGCACCATCCTCAAGTCTGGCACACTCTCAAGGTAAGTCAATCAACCTACCAATTGCCAAATGGAGTAGAATGTGTTGTTACCTGTAGCTATGGTATGGATGTGAGCATGCAAGGGAATTGGGTGGCTGAATGATATGGCAACAGACAGTAGACACCCATAGTGGCATCATGACATCTGTAACATATACTAGAGTCACCATAGTAGCCAGTACTACACAGGGTGACAAAACCCACTGCAGGAAATGGGCTGAGTGACATGTGTGTCCACAAGACCCACACATGCCAGACAGGAAGGTTCACATACCCAACAACAGTCTCAGCCAGCAGGACAGGTGTAAACAAACACAAACAACTGCTTTACTACGGCCTCTGAATGAGCCCTATGGGTAACCCCTCCCCCAGGCCTACACAGACAGACTACAGCAGGCCAGGCAGTGGGAAGTAAGCTGTGAAGTCTAGTAAGTCAGAAACTAATATGTAGGTAATTAAAGCTAAGATCTGTAGTACACTGGTATGCCTTTAGCAAGCACGATAGGTAAGACTACAGACTGAAATGGAGTACCTGACATACCAGTACAGTCCTAGCAAATGTGTATGTGTCAGGTTTGCCCCCCCCCATCCTACGTACACTTATAGTAACAGTCAGGTGTGCCCCCCCACTCCTGTGTAGAAATGTAGAAACAATCAGGTGTCCCGCCGCTATGCAGAAATGTAGTGACAGTCAATGCGAAATGATTGATAGATACCCTGCAGACACAGCATGCTACCTGTTGGTGTACAACACAAATGTCAGCACCGCAGTGCAAACTATCTGGACTCGATCCACACATGCAATACCGATGGCCATACTGGGCATGCTCACACACTTAGAGGAATGAAGGCAATGTCAGTCAACAACAAACTGAAAGGTCATACTGGGCATGGTCACACATTTAAACACATGAAGGCCATGTCTGCAAACACCAGTGGACCAGAGATATCTGACAGTCACAGTTCTTAGTGCAGACACATATCAGCATGCACCACACCTGCCTTTCACACACAGTGGATAGGAATACAGACACATATGTAAGGTCAACACACTATAATAAGCCAAAGATAGACAGACATAGATGTGTGGAAGAGGGTGACTGTGACCATAAGCCATCTGGCCCTGTCCCACCCAGCACACAGCCAAAGGGCACCAAACAGATGAGGTGCAGATGTCACTCACTGCAGATACTAGCCACCAGTATCTGTCAGCATGACAGACTATGTGGTGCACGTGCCAGCTGTGCAACATGACTGTACAAGGAAGTAGTCATCTAGTAGCTGTATACACATACCTGTGACATATGACCCCATGTGTGCCCGCATGTGGCATGTCAACCCCTACATGAATGTGTTATGGCCCATGCACACACCATCCTCCCCATAACAGTATTATGACAAGCCTGCTGAGGTCATCCAATGTGAAATACACCTTTGGGAGAGCTGTAGCTCAGTAATCTCCATGCCGCGTCCCTAACTGCATACCGCTGTAGTGATAAACTAGTTAGGTAGTAGTTCTAACCCCAGACTTTGCAATTGTGTGAGTGTGTGTTTGTCTGTGTGTCTGTCTGTCTCTGACTGTGTAGAGAGAAATGCTTTTTAGGCTACTCACACTCCTTACAATTCATATACTCAACTGTGGCAAGGCTGCTGATGTCACTCACCTAGAAATACACCTCTGGGAAAATCATAGCCTATTAATCTCTGTAGTGCGTCCTGTATCTGTGTACTGCTGTAGTGTGATAAAGTTGTTAGGTAGGTGTTCTAACCCCAGACCTGGCAACTGTGTGTGTTCATGTTTGAATCTGTGTGTGTGTGTCTGACTGTGTAGAGAGAAATGCTTTTTAGGCTACTCACACTCTGTACAATTCATATACTCAACTATGGCAAGGCTGCTGATGTCACTCACCTAGAAATACACCTTTGGGAAAGTCACAGCCCAGTAATCTCTGTAGTGTGTCCTGTAACTGTGTACTTCTATAGTGTGATAAAGTAGTTAAGTAGGTGTAATAACCCCAGACCTGGCATCTGTGTGTCTGGCTGTGTAGAGAGAAATACCTTTTTAGGCTACTCACACTCCGTACAAGTCATATACTCTACTTTGGCAAGGCTGCTGATGTCACCCACCTAGAAATACACTTCTGGGAAGGCTGTTGCTCAGTAATCTCTGTAGTGCGTCCTGTACCTGTGTACAGCTGTAGTGTGAATTAGAACTGTGGTAGGTTTCCATCTCCCCCCATGGCACTTCTGGATGTTTTGTGTGTGTTCCAATGTCTGTGTATGGAGCAATGCATTATGGGCTGCACACTCGCAGTACATTTCAAATGCCCTACTTTGGCAATTCTGCTGATGTCATTCATTGTGAAATACAGCGTTGTGGAACAACTTCTGTGGTGTGACCTATAACTGCTCTCTGCAGTAGTGTGATGTAGGCTTTGGTCAGGGGTTCAATACCCACACATGTTGGTTGTGGATGTTTTGTGTGTGTCTCACTGTCTGTGTAGGGAGCAATGCAATTTAGGCTAGTCACTCGCAGTACAGTTGAAATGCCCTTCTTTGATAATTCTGCTGATATCATTCATTGTGAAATACACCTTTGGGGAGGAAATACTTCAGTAATGTCCATGGCACGTACTATAACTGCCACTGCATAGTACTGCAGTGTAATAAACTAGTTAGGTAGCAGTTCAACTCCCAGACATGACAGGTGTGTGTGTGTGTTTGTAACTCGTATTCTGTGTAGAGGTGGGTGTGAGTGTGTAACACCTGTAGAGGGTTTTTTGCTTATTTCTTTTATGGTGGCCCTACTATATATCACAATGTCAACCATACAGGGATAACAGATGTACATTAGCTGAGAGGCTGGGGTGCAAAGCCATACCCATACATGTGACATCAAGGCCAGACAATCACAGCTAGCAACCCCACTATTACCCAGAGCACACACTCAACCCATGTGTCATATGCACACACATGCCTAGGCAACAGCCAATGTGTGGGTAGTACAATGCATATTGGCCACTGATAGTAACTATGCAGTGATAGCAGTGGGCTGCAGAGGGCATGTCACCCTGCCCATCTGACCAATATGCACGTACATGCAGACAGTGCATTTCCACCATGTTCCCCAATGGACACCTACACCACCTATGATGCCTTCACATGCGACTCTCAATGGACATGTCATGCCTGACAACATGCCCTGTATGGACAGATGACACTGACATCAGGGAATGCAGTTAGCATGCTATCAATGTAGGTGAAGGGTAAACCTGTGGCCCATTACCAGTTCCTGCCACAGGTGGGCAAGACTGGCACATCTGATGATAATCTGTGTTCAAAACATGGGCCAGACACCCCAGGTACAGTAGCACATGTCACTGTACATGCATGTGGGAGGTGTGCACATCCTAGACACCATCCATGTCATGGACTAAGGAACACATACATGGCAAGTGATGCACAGCATTGGCCACACACAATAGTCACCCAGGTGACTGGATGGGGGATGCAATACCCACCTGTGTGGGCAAATGCAGAAACTACAGGCCTGAGCCACAATGCAGACCATTGTCATGTGGCATGATGCCAGGGTATACCCATCACCTATGCTTGTACAGCCTGCTGGCACAGTTGACCACCACATACTCATGCAGACATGCACCCATGCATGTCAGAACTGGCACCTTGTGTGTTCGTGTGTGTGTTGTATGTTGCGTATGTCCACATCCACACTCACTACAACCCTCCCAGGGCATACTGAAGCATGCTGTCGGATGTCTGACACCTCCTTATACTCTTTGCCCATACGACCTCTGTATGACATGTGTGGTGCATGTGATACCTGCACATCGATGTGTTGTGGCAATCCCACTAGTGATGAGTTGCACTCCTGGCCCTGCCAAGTGTGTCAATGTGTGTGCGTCCCTGTGTGAGTGTGCCTGTGTTGATGCTGGCACCTGTTCATGCAGACAGGCACATGTACGTCACCTACCATATATCTACCGTATCCCTGTTGCAGATGTCACTCACCATCACATATATGTTCTGAGTGCTCCACAGCAGGTAACCCATGTGGCACATCCAATAACTGCATCGACCTGTGGTAGCACTACATAGTTGTCGGGGGTTTATTACCCTGTGCTGGTAGGTGTGTGACACAAACATACTTCAGTTTTACTCTCCCACCCCTCCCTGACATGTATTTGCCTCTGTCTTTCTCCCCCACCCCCTCTCTGGTGGATGTGGAGCACCACACCTGCTTTGCTTAGGCAGCAGCATGTGTAATTTAAGTGATGCTCATGATCAGCTGATGGCCTCTGCATGATTTGCAGCCCTCAACTAGCTGATTGAATGTGGAACAGCTGTGGTAACATTCCCATAGCCAAATGCATGGAAACGCACTCCAATACCTAGGAACATCATGGTGGTTTTGGCCCTTTTCAGTCACTGTGAGCAGGAACTAGATCTGCTGTTTGGCAAACAGCATCTCAGATGGATTGGGGATTTACCTCTAACAACATACACTGTGGAAAAAGGGCAATGAACAGGAGGGGGATGTGCCTGACCTGACTACAGACTGTAAGTGCTACTATACTGCATTTGGAGTAATGTTGGTTTAACAGTGTTTGTCTGGATATGCCTGTCGTACATGTCACAATGCCTGCCATGTCAGTTCCATGTATATGAGGAATCCCCATCTGCAGGGTCATCTGCAGATTGGGCAGTGTTGTGCCTTTGGTTTCATGTATTAGCCTCGGTGCATCTATCTGTGGAATGCAGAAGGTAGTGTGAGGATTGCAGTCTGTAGATGGTGAAGGCCATGACAGTTACTGACTTCATATCCCTCATAGGACATATGTTGCAACAAACCCCGTTACAATAGTAAATATATGAGGTTATCACAGCAACATGTCTATACTGGCTCTGTGTATGTGCTGTAAGCCACACCTCTGTCAACCGTTGTACATATGTTGTGCATGAAGTGGTGCATATGCGCTGTACACCATAAATATCTGATAACAAGACAGTGATATATCAGATTGCTACACATGTCATGTACAGTAGGGGTTGTATATCATGACATAACCTGGACATTCTGTGGATGTTTGTACAGTACTGAGGTCTGTGTAGTGATGGTGAATGTTGGCAGTGTGTGTATTGCTAATATGTACATTAGCCTGTGTACAGACTGTGGTAGATGTCATTGTTCTAGCTCCCCTTTTATCGGATGTTACTTGCTGCCCCACTGTATGGTACCACTTTGCTGTACATATTTGTAGGGCCATACACACACATGTCCCATTCCACAGACAGCCATCAAACCAAATTGTGTAGCAGCCCAGTATAGGTAAGGTCATTCTGTGAGTGGCACATATGAGGAGGGCATAGAACAGATAGTCCATATACTGTAATAATATGCTAGCATACCATATGTGGCTGTGGCTGTGTTCACATTGGTTGTGGTTATGCACTTTCACACAGGTGTATCTTACCCTGTGCTGTGACATGGCTGTTGAGCCTGCTATATATGCAGGTACATGTGCATTCCCCCATACGAGATGTAGGCCAGTGTTCAGCCAGTCTGCCTGTAGCCTGCACAATGCATTGTGACATGCCTAGCATCCTTGTTTACTTACCCAGTGAGATGTCATGTGCTGATACTTGCCAGATGTACTGCTGCTGGGCCTCCCTTAAAAGTTATGTATGTCAGACAGAGCAGTGGGATGCTGTATAGATGTATGTCAATATCTAGTGGGTAGTATGTGTCCATGGCACCCCTGTACCAGCAGTCATTATGTGTCTGGCCAGACAGGCATGTGTGAATCTAAAACCTATGGTGGCAAATGTATACCAGTCATTATGTGTTATACCCATCTATATGGCTGTCTACATCCATATTGTCAGGCCTGGTACACATGTTGTGCACTAAGGGATTATGTGTAAACCTCTGGACTGTACAGGGTGTGCCCGAAGTTCCACATATATTAGCCAATATCTCTGCTGCACTCCACAGGGGCATTACATGCTAGTGGCGGTACTTTACAATGATTCCCTTAGGATGTCTGTCAGTAGCCAATGGCACACATGTTATAAGCAGATGTCACCTTCCACACACATCATGTCTGTGAAGACAGTCCCAATTACAGTAGCAATAGTCAAGTAATATACCTGCTATACATACCAGACATCCCCTTGCACTATGACTTTGGGACTATAGGGGCGGGGTAAGGCTATACTCCAAGTCCAGGACATATAGTGGAAATATATGTACATATACCTATCCAGATAGCCATATATATATAATTACACATGTGTACTACTTCCAATTACCACTGTCATGGCAACCACCCACTATAAATCCCTACAGCATGTGGGTGTGGTCCCTTTACATTTCCGGTGTGATGGACATCTGTCCTGTGTGTGGGCATCAGTGTTACAGACAGCAGGTAGCAATACTTCTTACAGGAGAACCTGCACATTCAGAGTGGCCACATATCCATAGAAGGATCAGGAACTACAGACAGACTGTGACTAGAGTTGTGTTATGCTTTGCATAGTACTGGTGTTACAGGGTGTGTGTGTATGTGTGTGTGTGTGTGTGTGTGTGTGTGTACATACTAGTCTCTCTCTTGGAATGCAGTCTGTCTGCATAGCTCACTACTGTGGGCCTGTCCTCTTGCTGGACAGAGGTATGTCTATCATGTGTTGTCCGTCTACCACACAGGTCCTGTGTCAGATATTACACTGGCAGTGTGTGTGTTGCGTGCTGTCAGTACATGGCTACATCCATTTCTGTGTCTAACCTCAATTCCCTGACTAAGGGTATGTTGCAGACTATCCTGTAACACCAGCACCTTGCTTAGTGTATGGCAACAGTGTTCCACATATGTGCCTGTATACCAGCCTCTGTCCTCCATCTACATACCAAGCTTTGCATGTATGTCATGCTGTTGGGGGTTGTTCTGTAGTGGGCTGTGAGTATATCACACTGCCATTGCTGCCACTGCTCCACTGCTGTTGTATCCCCCACACATACAGTGGGCTGGGGCCATATATGTGCAAGTGTAACTGTTATAGTACACAATTAAAGGATTCCCATTTCTGAAAACCTGTGTGTGGTGTCTTTCCTATGACCTTTCTATGGGTATATGTTGCAGGCAACGATTGACATTTGTATGGGTGGCCCATACAGTGTCCAGTTGTTCCAGTGTTAACTGTAGGCATAGTGGCTGTTCCATATTGTGTGCACCATCTACATATGTATCTTACTGTACATATATCTGTGTGTGTATGTTTAGTCACATGTATATATATATATATATATATATATATATATATATATATATATATATATATATAAATATATATCTATATCTATATCCCCCTTGTGGAGTAGGATAACTGCAGCTGTGTGCCACTCAGTGGGCACCAGGCCTGATGCGAGGCTATGATTACACATGACAGTTAGGTGAGTTGCCATTTCATTGTGCAGTTCATGCAGTACACAGCCCAGGATGTCATCTGGTCCCATGGATGCTGTATTCTTAGCTGTGGATAGTGTAGTTTCTGCCTGTGTGGTTGTGATTACTGGGAATGGAACTATTTTCGTATAGACATGGGACCTTTTGGGGTTGAGAGGGGTAGAATGTGGCACTAAATCAGTCTGCCAGGTTATTGGCACAATCCATGGGAGCAGTCTGTGTAATGCCATTATGTTGTAGCTCAGAGCACTTCTGAGCATTGCCAGTTAGTTGGACATAACTATAGAATGCTGTGTGGTTGTCTATGGAATCTGTGGTGATATTAGTTACATAACCAGTTTTGGAGAATTCCATGAGGGATCTCAACATCTTACTGGGGCTGGTAAGGGAGTTGTTTGCATCCTTGGATCATCCTTTTCCCTTCAACAGTATCTACCTTCTGTTGTATACTCTGTTAATGGAAGGAGACCACCAGACTGGCTTGCTTATTTAGAAGGTGAGCATCATGGTTCTATGTGGGATGTCAGGAATCATGTGCAAGTGGATGTGCTCATACAGTGCCTTAGTGCAGGATTCATCAGTAGAACTGTCAGCTCCTGTCTCCATGGGTGTCACAAACTTTGTCACATCTGCCTTGAGTAGCATGAAGTTGGCTTTGGAGAGTTATTTTATGGACAACTGTATATACATTCCTTTCACATGTTCAGTTTGATTAGCCTATGGTGGGATTACTTTGGTGATACTTCAGTCGCATGTAGTGTTGTGATGGCTTAGTGGTTAGTTACTGTGATTATAGTGTACAGGGTCCTGGGTGCATAACCTGCAAAGGCAGGTTATTCTGGTCTGGCCAGAGCAGAGGTTAATGCATACAGACTAATTATGGAAATTTCGGTTAGTCACACTCAATACAATTCAAATGCCCTACTTTGGCAATCCTGCTGATATCAATCACTGTGAAGTACACCTTTGGGGAAAAAGTACTCCATCATTCTCTGTGGTGTGTGCTATAACAGCGTAATGCTGTAGTGTGATATAGAACTCTGGTAGGGGTTCTAATCTCACACATGGAAGTTGTGGATGCTTTTGTGTCTGTTCCTATGCCTGTGTACAGAGCAATGCATGTTTGGCTAGTCACACTCACTACAATTCATTTTCCCTACTTTGGCAATCCTGCTGATGTCACTCACTGTAAAATACACCTTTGGGGTAAGAATATTCAAGTAATCTCTGTGGCGTGTTCTATAATTGCATTGTACTGTAGTCTAACAACTAGTTAGGTAGGAGTTCTAATCACAGGTGTGTGTGTGTGTCTTAATGTGTCAATGTGTGTTGATCATGTCCTGTGTGGAGGTGGTTGTGAGTGTACAACAACTGGACTCCATGCTGAGTGGGTTTTTATAATATCTTACATGGTACCCCTAGCATAAATCACAATATCCACCATGCAGGGATAACAGATGTGATATCAGTTTGACACCCTGGACTGGTAGGTGTGTGACACAGACATGCTTACCTTTTACTCTCCCAGCCCACCTTGACTTATCTTTGCCTCTGTCTGCCTCTCTCACTCCCTCTCTGGTGGATGTGGAGACTTACACCTGCTTTGCTTATGCAGCAGCATGTGTATTGTCAGTGATTCTTATAATCAGCTGATGGCCTCTGCATGGATTACAGCCCTCCTCTAGCTGATTGCAAGTGGATCAGCTGTGGTAACATTCCCATAGCCAATTGCATGGAAACACACTCTAATATCTAGGAACATCATGTTGGTGTTGGGACTTTTCATTCACTGTGAGCAGGAACTAGATCTGTTGTTTGGCAAACAGCATCACAAATGGATTGGGGACTTACCTCTGACAACATACACTGTGGAAATGGGCCAACACACAGGAGGGGTATGTGCCTGTCTTAACTACAGACTGTAAGTGCTGCAATACTGCAGTTGGGGTAATATTGGTTTAACAGGGTGTGTGTGGATGTGACTGCCCTACATGTTTTAATACTTGTCATGTCAGTGCTATGTTTATGAGGAATCCCAATCTGTAGGGTCATCTGCAGACTGGGCAGTGTGTGGTGCCTTGTATTCCTTGTGTTACCCACAGAGCACCTATCTCTTGACTGCAGAAGGTAGTGTGAGGATTGCAGTCAGTAGATAGTGACAGCCGGGAGAGTTACTGACGTCATATCCCTCATAGGACATATGTTGCATCAAACCCTGTTACGACAGGTAATGTAAGAGGTTATCACAGTGACATGTCAATATTGACCCTCTGTTTGTGCCTCCAGCTACAACTCTGTCAACCTTTGTACATATGTCATGCAGTATGGGGTGCATATGTTCTGTACACCATATTCTTTGACAGCATATCTGATAACAAGCCAGTGAGATATCAGACTGCTGAACATTATGTATAGTAGGGGTTATATTTGTGGACATAGCCTGGGCATTCTGTGGTTGTGTGTACAGTACTGAGGTATGTGTAAGCCTGGTAATTGTCGACAGTATGTGTATAGTGCATATGTACCTTGGCCTGTGTAGAAACTGTGATAGATGTCATTGTTCTTAGTCCTGTTCTATCTGATGTTACATGATGCACCACTGCATGTCACCCTATCAGCTTACATAGGTTCATAGTGCATAGTTTCATAGATTCATAGATACATGTTTGTAGGGGTGGATGCACACATGTCCCAAACCTCAGACAGCCATCGGACCACACTGTTTAGCAGCCCAGTATATGTAGGGTTGTTGTGTGAATGGTCCATATGAGAATGGTGTACATCAGATAGTCCATATACTGTAATAGTACGCTAACTTATCATATGTGGCTGTGGTCACATTGGTTGTGGTTATGCACTTTCACACAGGTGTCTGTTACTCTGTGATGTGACATGCCTGTAAAGCCTGCTATCTATGCACGTACATGTGTATTCCCACATAGGAGATGTAGCCCAGTGTTGGGTCAGTCTGCCTGTAGCCTGCACTGTGCTTTTTTACATGCCTAGCAGCTTACTGTACTTATCCAGTGAGATGTCATGTCCAGATACTTGCCAGATGTACTGCTGCCTGGCCACCATAACAGTCATGTATGTCAGACAAAGCAGTGGGATGCTGTTCAGATGTATGTCACTAACTAGTGGATAGTATGTGGCCATGGCACCTCTGTACCAGTGGTTATTATGTGTCAGGACAGACAGGGGTGTATGAATGCATAACCTATGGGGCAAATGTATACCAGTATGCACATGTTATACCCATCTACATGGCTGTTAACATCCACATTGACAGGCATGGTCCACATGTCTTGCATGAAGGGGTTCTGTGTATACCCCTGGACTGACCCGACTGTATCAGGCTGTCAACATATATTGGCCATATCGCAGCTGTAGTCCACATGGGTGTTACTGTGCTAGCAGTGGTACCTGACCTTAGGATGTCTGTAAGTAGCCAATAGTGCACATGTTAACAGCAGATGTGGCCTCCCACACATACCATTTCTGTGAAGACAATCCCTATTATAGTAGCAATAGTCTACAAGTATACCTGCACTACATACGTGACATCCCATTGCATGGAGAGGTTGGGGCTATTGAGGCAGAGGTAGGGCTCCACTCCATGTGCAGGACATATGGTGAACATATATGTATAAATAAGTATACATATATCCATAAAGATATGTACACATATACATATCTTGCTTACTGTATGAAGACAGGTTTACACATATGTGCCTGTGTTCCAGCCTCTGTCCCCCACCTACATACCAGGCTTTGCACATATGACATGCTGTCAGGGGTTGTTATGTAGTGGGCTGTGTGTATGTTATGCTGTCATTCCTGCCATCACTCCACCACTGTCGTGTCCCCCACACATACTGGGGGGTTGGAGCCATATATGTGTGGGTTTCACCTACACAATACATGTGTGCCGTAATGCACTCCAGATCCCAGTGTATGTAACAGTGGTATATGGCCCAGTATTAGTGAGTGAAGGGGGGGTGCACCATGACTAAACTAGGCTGTTACAACATGTGTTGGTATCTGGGATAAGCTGCCTTAAGGTATCTGGATGTACTTTACCATACAATCCATCTTGGGTAAATGCAGGCCTACTGCCTCCTGCCATACTGGATGTTCTGTTTGCCAGTGTGATTGTGATGGTGTCAGGTATGCCTTGTTATGTCACAGATATATCTCATGGTGTCAACTGAGGTCTGTACCCCCTAGGGATTGTGTACAGAGTGTAGATAGAGGCTGCTGACCTATAAATCTGCATTACGTACTGTTGATTATCTGGTATGCTTTGGCCCAGTCTGTCATTACTAATGTACTACTTGAAGGCCTCGGCCTGGACAGCAACATATGTCGACCTTTCCAGACTACTGTTACAGTATAACTGTTTCACAGTTGCATTACACTGTTCATATGGATGTCAGTGTCTAAACAGCTAAATGACATGGCATATACAACTGTCATAGTACACAAATAAAGCTTTCACATTCATTTATGCACACCTGTGTGGTGTTATACCCTTTGATATCTCTGTGGGTATATGTTGCAGGCTATGAATGTCATTCATATAGGTGGCTCATACAGTTTCCAGTTGGTAAAGTGGTGAATGTAGGAATACTGGCTGCTCCATATTGTGTGCACATACTACATATGTATATTACTGTACAAATCTCTGTGTGTGTATGTGTAGTCACATATATATGTATATATTTATATATATATATATATATATATATATATATATATATATATATATATATATATATATATCTGTATCTGCATATATGTATCTGTGTATGTGTATCCTAGGGATGGCCATGTCATGTCTGGTCCTGGTTATGGGATCTGTACTACCTGGTACTGTATTACAGGGAGGTCATGGTTGGCTGGGGTGTATACCTATTCGTACCAGATGTATATTGTGTGGGGCCTTTCAACCCCATTAATGTTGCATGAGGACATATATGTTTTGTTACCTCCCCATTATCTACAGATATATGTCCGTATATACCTATATATGTGTGTATATATATATATATATATATATATATATATATATATATATATATATATATATATATATATATATATATATAAAATATCTGCTGACATATATATATATATCTTACCTGCCATATATATTTAGACATGTAGATGTGGATATTTTTATCTATAGATGGAGGCATTTGCATGTTTATATGTTCATACATATTGATATTGTTTTACATATATATATATATATATATATATATATATATATATATATATATACATATATCAATATGTTGTAACCGTTTAGACATTAATATATTTACTCACACACATACATCTACATGTTGGAATACATTTTCTGTACTGTTGAATGACTGGGCTGGATGATATGTTTGTGAATACATCAAGGATATGTATATCTGAGATGGCTTAGTGGTAAATCACTTTGGCTATGTTGTGCAGGGTTCTGGGTTTGTTCCTAGCAGAGGCTGCTTATTTTTTTGCAAGGCAGAACAAGGGTGGTTGGATACAGTGTGATTAAGGTACTTTTGAGCAGTTGTAAGGGGGTTTGCACAGGGTAAGCACTGCCTACACAGGTTAAGCAATTTAGAAGCTTACTGGGTGTAGGATACTGTAACTGGAAATTAGCAGTGCTTACCTCCGTGCAAACTCACGCACATGGCCTTAAACCCGCTTACTAGTGCTGACATATGCTTACTACTGCTTCTTGCTGCTTAACCTAACTACTGCTTTATGCATAATGATACTGACACCTCACATGTGTATTTCCTGCAGTACTCCAGGTTATATATATATATATATATATATATATATATATATATATATATATGTTCTTTCATGGCAGCAGTACTCCAGTTCATATATACATCCTCCACTTTTCCCCTCTCTCCTTCCCCCACCCTCCCACCTCACATCCTCCACTTTTCCCATAAATACATTCTGTCCTGGGCTGCCATTTCCTTTATAGAACTGCTCCCAGCTGCTGTGTGTTCCTGGCCCAGCATCCTGGCTAATGTAAGTACTGAACCATTGCCTTATTGTTGAGTAGTATGTACTGTTTAAGAAGGAAGTGAGCCTTTCATGGTAACATATGTTTAGTTTTTCTTTTGGTGTAGATTCATACATGAATATTTAACTTTTTACTACACTCCCTTGAGAGGTAGTTTTTAGGTGTCTCCCATTAATGGTGCACGTTTATTCTCCAATGTATTAGAGTGCTAGCCTTAGCAGTGTAGCATTACTGTAATTCAAAGTGAGCTTCTGTAGAACTTTTGGTGTGTACGCTAAGAGAATTCTGTTAATGGTGCACATTTATTCTCCAATGTGTTAGAGTGCTAGCCTTAGCAGTGTAGCATTACTGTACTTCAAAGTGAGCTTCTGTAGAACTTTTGGTTGCTTCTTAAGCAAAGCAATATTATCTGGTTGCTGTAGTTTACATAAATTTGACCAATATGCAATCCTGCTAACGTGGCACTGAGAAGCTGCGTAAAGGGTATCTCACATCTCATTTCAAGAACAATCTAAACCTAGGCTTCTCAAACTGTGCCATCCATGTGGAGAGTCCTTAGCAACCAACCCCACTTAAGGAACTTGGAAGAACTAAATAGCTTCTAAACCTATGGTGCTCTACCTCTAAGAACCCCATTAGGAAGTACTTTATTACACTTTCTCTTCAATTTTGTTTTTATAATTTAAAGGAACTTGTCGTAATTTCCACCTTTTGTAAGACACCCCACTATATTCAGTATATCTGAGATGGTACTACCTTAAGGTACACGTAAAGTTTGTACAATTGTGCTCATCCATAGCTGTTTTCCACGCTGTTATTGTTTCCCTAACTCACGCTGCTCTAAATGTAAGAATCTTATTTAAACAGCATCTTACTAAATCTGGTCTCTGTATTGTTGTCTTCACAATAAGACCAATTTGCTGTAACTTCCACGTATGTTTAGAGAACGCAATAACAGAGCGGTATCGGGGCTGGGATACCTGTGCGAAGTCATAATTTGGCTCTTACTTTCATATTCACCACAGATTAGCGGAGTGTCCGGAAAGCCATAACGGAATACTCTAGCCAATATAGTTTAAAAGCAGACTAAGAAATAAATGAGGAGACATACTTGCCTACATTTAAGATTGCATCTAGAGTAATAGGCGCTTATGGTAATCACTATCTGCACCTCTACTAGCTAATTTAATGTGAAACATACAAATGTGGCTGATTTTTACACAAGTAGCATTTGTAAATTTCAACAAGGATAAGAGGTATATGTGAGAACACTAGGACTGCACTGCAACTAGCCAATATAGATAACAATAAAAGAAAACATGAAAGGAGAGGCTAACTCTAAACTTGAGCTTTGCCTTAGCTAAATATCCACACCTACAGCTTCTACATTATAATTCAGGTTCGTCCTCAATGAATTAGTGTACCATTAGACATACTGACTTTAAGTATTACTAAGTGAATTTGTTTTTACAGTACACTACCTGAAGGGTTTTCTTAAGTCTTAAACATTGATGTAAAAGCTGCACCACCTTAAATCAGATGCCCCATATGAGTGGTCATTTAATGTAGTCTTGAGTCATTACTTTTCTTAACACTCCCACATATTTACTACATCCAAGGTCCCTGCATTAAGTTAGAGAAATCTACTTCCCTGCAATGTCCAGCTAAGGTTATTGTTTCAGGTCTATGATTAAAAACATTGTGAGTGCTGTAGCAATTGTAAATGTTTTGGCAGATAGCATTCATACAGGAATAATTGTATATGCTTATTTAACCATGCTATGCTTTTACAATACTTATGTTCATTAAGCACATATAGGCTTACATATATAGTTACTATCTGCATTATTTATTTATATATATGAGCTGTTAATAAAAAGTGTGAACTACATTATTAATGTAAGCTATAGTTAAGCTATAGTTATAGTTATTGCTCTATAGTGTTAGCGCTAATGATAACTTTACAGCTATCATTGTTACCTAACTGGATATGTACCTTGTAGCTTGCTATAGTCTTGTTTCTAGCCTAGTTAGAACAATAAGATTTGACCAGAATTTTGCTGACTTACTTTTGATAAGGACTTGCTATAATACTGATTAAAAGACTTGCAAGGAGTGATGCATCTTTCTAGACAACTTAAGAACTTGATAGCCTGAACTACATTTTTGTACAGTTCTACGTGATTATATGCTTGTAATATTCTTTTTAATTACAATGCCTTTAATACTAAACTAAATATCTTGTTTCTACTATTTTTCTCTGTCTCTTTTCCTCCTAAAACCACCCCAGTTCTCCAATCTGAGTACACTGCTCTAGGACACAAAAACTAACAACCTGAAGAACAAGGACCCTGTCCAAACTCCTTTCAGTCTCCACAGTTGAGCAACCTATCCCTGTACTTTCTCAGTAAAGGGAGCATGAAAGTTTGTGTCTAAACTATCACAGCCAGTATAGCCTATAATGTATTATTAGATCTAGGTGGTTATAAAGTGCTAGCCAGCAAAACCAGCAGCTTTACTCCCTCCCCACTTTGTAACCAGTCTAATCTACTTTTTCCACCATTTAAAGACACTCTGAACCACTACTCCTTTTCTTGCATTAGGAACCTAAACTCCCTCCTTTTTTACCCTGCTTACAATAAATGAATTTGAGCCACCAGGTGGCAGACTTGTCCCTTCCAGGCCTCAAAGCCTTTTCCTGATCTGTACTACACCTTTGCTATATACTGTTTTATCCACAGACTTGCTATTAAATTGTAGCCCATAACATCTATTTATGTTTATGGTTAGCTCTCACACACCCTCCAAATAGCTCTATTATCTACTTTTTTAACTTTATTCCAGTATTTAGGGTTACCTACCTACTGTAATCCCTGCTTCAACTGATTGTTCTTTTCAGCTCCTTACCTCTCTTGTCTCTACCCGCTCCATTGGCCCTGCGGGCTCACTCCGCTCCCCTACCCGACCCCCAATTCCCACCCACCCCTACTGCTCCTAAGCTTATAAATCCTCACCACACCCTCTTCCTCTCCAATCCAATCACAGTAGTCATCTTAACATTCTACATACACCTCTCTCTAATCACCCCTAGTATAACTCCTCCCCTTTAAAGAACATCAGTAAGCTTATTAGTCACTATGCAAAAATTGACTTTTCCAAATCTAACTAAGGCTCATAATCATTGTCTTTCTCCTACTTTCTCTAACAGCAACCTACCTGCTAACCTCATATGAACAGTCAAAATATTTACAGCTGAACTTCCCTAATGCACAAACAAGTACTACAACTCTAATTAACTCCCCAGAACACATAAATATAACATCTTTACCTAGCTATTTACCTGCTAAATATCACAGACTGACCCATATCAGATACAACTATCTAAAACCTAAAAAAACTCTTCACCATTACTTTAACCTCCACAATCCCTTAAACAAACTATTACACCTCTCCTTACTAGATGGACACATTCATCCTAACCCAGGACCAGGGCAAAAAACAAGCACAGAACCACAAAGTCATGTTCCTGCTACCCCAGATATCCCATCTAAATCTCCCAACTCACTCTATATAGCTCACCTCAATATTCGCAGCATAAATAATGAAATTGCCCACCTCCATGCTCTCCTGGATGTTCATTCCTTTGATATACTTTGTTTAGCAGAAACATGGCTAAAACCCACTACACAAGATGTTGAAATTATTCCATCTGGGTACAACATCTTGAGACAAGACCACAAAGTAAAAAAAGGAGGGGGTGTTGCTATCCTCTATAAAGAAGGGCTACAAATATCTATACTAGATCTTGGTTCCTCTTCTGAAAACAATGCAGAAATCATTAGCACCAAAGTTCAACTTAATCCCAGCAAATCCCTAAATATAATATGTATCTACTTTCCCCCTGGTAACAACATCACCACTCTGGAAGGTATCCTTGCTGAAATCTTCACAAAAATTCCCCAAGAGACAATATATTCTTGGAGACTTTATTATAGATTGGAAGGACTGCTCTACTGAATCATCAACCTCCCATATTAACCTTAATGGCTTCTCACAAACAATTAACTCCCCAACCAGAATTAATAAACCCAATAACAAAGAATCCATCCTAGACTGGATTCTAATAAATAATCACCAACAACTCTATAATGTAGGGACCCTCCCTGATGGTGTAAGTGACCATTCTCTCACTTACATAATCAGGCAAAGGTCGAGCTCACACAACCCAATCATATATAAAACAGTAAGAAGCAACAGAAACTTTAACCCCAATAACTTCCAAGCTGAACTAAAAGAATGTGATTGGTCACCTATAAAATACCTCACACTTGATGAAGCAACAAACTGCTTTAACTCAAAATTTTTAACAATCCTTAACCACCATGCACCAAAGTGTTCCATCAAAATTAAATCTAAACCCGCCCCATGGCTCACAAAGAAAATCAGGCAGAAAATTCAACAGAGAAATAAAGTTTGGGCATTATGGAGAACAACTAAAAACCCCGTAGACCAACAACAATTCAGGCAAAAAAGAAATTAGACTAAGAAAGCTATACTCCAAGACAAAAAAAAACTTTTACTTCCACCTCCAACAGACCAACCAAAATAATCCACAAAGGTTCTGGGCTAGTATAAACAGACTACTTCAACCAGGCCAATCCGCAACACCATAGGATATATAGGATCAAATTCCGACAATCCAAAGCAAACTGCTAATGCTTTTAATACCTTCTTCACTGAGACCATCCAAACACTTGCTAATCAACTAACAGCCGATAGCTCTGCCCTTCCAACCAATACTACTAACTCTCTCCCAACTCTAAACCTGCAACCTGTCCAACTTCCCTCATCTGCAACCTCTTAAGTAAACTAAAACCTACTACCCCCTCAGCTGACCAGCTACCTGCTGAATACCTGCAAAAGGCAGACAAAGTCATAGCTTATCCTGTATCATTGCTGATAAATAGAACCTTACACGAAAGCACTATTCCCACCTTCTGGAAAATCTCCTACATTATCCCCCTACATAAGGGTGGAAACTCCAGAAAATATTCTAACTATCGTCCCATAGCTCTACTTTCCCCATTAGCTAAAATAATGGAAAAGTGCATCCACAGACAGTTACTAGACCACCTACTTCAGAACAATTTACTGGCCAAATCTCAACACGGTTTCAGACCTTTCACAGTACATCAACTGCACTCCTATCCTTCACTGACAGCATCAATAAAAACTGTAATAACAATCTTCTCTCTTCAGCACTTTTCATCGACCTTTCAAAAGCATTTGACATGGTCAACCACCACTTACTTCTCAATATTCTAAAATCCTTCTCTCTGGACACAAAGACTATAAAATGGTTCCAGTCCTACCTTGATAATACACAGCAGGCAGTGCTATGGGACAACAACCTCTCATCCCATCTCCCAGTTACCCTAGGTGTTCCTCAGGGCTCTATATTGGGCCCTCTCCTTTTCTCAATATTTATCAATGACCTCAACCTAGCTATTCCTTTAACTAACTGTGTACAATATGCAGATGATTTGACAATAATCTGCTCAGCTAAATCTCAGTCCCAGTTACAGACTCTAACTCAGTTAATGATCAATAAAACAGAAAATTGGTTTCTACAACGCTGCCTCCTCTTGAATCCCCAAAAAACAAACTCCTCCTCTTCACTCCTACCCATAAATTACTCCCAATTAACTTTTCAGTCTTATCCAATAATGGTACACTCATATCTCCTGATCCAACAAGTAAACTTCTAGGGGTAACCATTGATAACAACCTGAACTTTGAAACCCATATCAAGAATACCATAAAAACTGTCAACAGGAAACTATGCTTCCTCTATAGGATAAAACCCTTTCTCTCCCCACTAGCCAGAACCACTATTGCCTATTCCCACCTTATCTCCACACTTCTTTATGCTTCTTCCATATATACTAACTTGTCAAAAAATAACCTTAACAAGCTAGCCAATGCTTACAATAGCACTGCCAGATTTGCTACTGCTTCGTCCTTTAGGACACATCAGTGCCATAATCTGAAACAATTAGGCTGGTTAGAGCTTCTGAATCAGATTCACTTTAAACAACTCACCATTGCGCACAAAACCCTTTTCCAAACTACCAATACCCCAATACTTGCTAGTCTCATTACCCAATATAAGAACCTTTCAACTTTATGTTTATCTAATAAACTACTTGTATCAACATGTAACTCTAATAACATGGCAGGAGATGCTCTGTTCTCAAATGCAGTTGGAAAGTATTGGTACCAACTCCCCCATGAACTTACATCACTGTCTTCATTTACACTTTTTAAACACAATCTGAAACTCTATCTTAAAACCCATTGGTTATGTCCCTGTACAAATCCAGACTAATCTCATACTATATCCCAAATACCCTCTCTTAAGACCTAATTCCTGCTCTGTCTGTGTCTTTTTAGATCAAGGCCTATCCTTGGCAAAAACATATCTTATCCTAATAGAGATAATTTAAATACCTAGTTAAATTCTTCTGCATATAATTCTAAAGCATCCTACCTAAGGCAGACAACAAGCATTGTTTAAACTGTGAGCATTGCTGAACTGTTGAAACTTGAAGTATGCATTTGTGTAACAATTACTTCCTAGTTACTAATGAAGTCTTGTACATAAAGTCTAAAATATCTTATCTAATGCTTGTAACAGGTTTATTGTATAAACTGTGAAGATTCCTGAACTGTTTAAGGTTTGTAGTATTTAACTGTATAACAACTAGTACCTGTATGTTAGCAGTCTAGTAATCTCTTGGAGCTTATCTCCCCGGGACTCTACTGAAAATGGACATAAATCCAGTTAGACTATCCCGGTCAACAAATGTAAATCATCATCTTCTTTAGGCTGTTCCTGTTAGGGGTCACCACAGCAGATCACCTGTTTCCATTTCTTCCCGTCCTCTGCATCTTGCTCTGTCACACCAACCACCTGCATGTCCTCTCTCACCACATCCATAAACCTTATCTTAGGCCTTCCTCTTTTCCTGTTACCTGGTAGCTTCATCCTTAGCATCTTTTTCCCAATATACTCAGCATCCCTCCTCAACACATGTCCAAACCAACGTAATCATGCCTCTCTGGCTTTGTCTCCAAACCTTCCAACCTGGGCTGACCCTCTAATATACTTATTCCTGATCCTGTCCACCCTCGTCACACCCAGTGCAAATCTTAACATCTTTAATTCTGCCACATCCAGCTCAAACTCCTGCCTTTTTGTCAGTGCCACTGTCTCCAAGCCATATAACATAGCTGGTCTCACTACCCTCTTGTAGACATTCCCTTTCACTCTTACAGGTACTCGTCTGTCACAAGTCACTTCTGACACTCTTCTCCACCCACTCCATCCTGCCTGTACTCTCTTCTTCACCTCTCTTCCACACTCACCGTTACTCTGAACTATTGACCACAAGTATTTAAACTCATCCACCTTTGCCACCTCTACTCCTTGCATCCTCACTATTCCTGTATCCTCCCTCTCATTCACACACATATATTCTGTCTTAGTCCTGCTGACCTTCATTCCTCTTCTCTCTAGAGCATATCTCAATCTCTCCAGGGTCTCCTCCACCTGTTACCTACTCTCACTACAGATCACAATGTCATCTGCAAACATCATAGTCCACGGGGACTCCTGTCTGATCTCGTCTGTCAACCTGTCCATCACCATTGCAAATAAGAAAGGGCTCAGAGCTGATCCTTGATGTAACTCCACCTCCACCTTAAACGCATCCGTCACTCCCACCGCAGACCTCACCGCTATCACACTACCCTCGTACATATCCTGTACCACTCTTACATACTTTTCTGACACTCCTGACTTCCTCATACAATACCACAACTCTTCTCTAGGCACCCTGTCATATGCTTTCTGTAAGTCTACAAAAACACAATGCAACTCCTTCCAACATTCTCTGTACTTCTCCATCAACACTCTCAGAGCAAAGATCGCATCTGTAGTGCTCTTTCCTGCATGAAACCATACTGCTGATCACTAATCATCATGTCCCTTCTTAACCTTGCTTCCACTACTCTTTCCCATAACTTCATGCTGTGACTCATCAGTTTTATCCCTCTGTAATTACTACAGCTCTGCACATCACCCTTATTCTTAAAAATTGGTACCAAAAAACTTTTTCTTCATTCCTCAGGCATCCTCTCACTTTCCAAGATTTCATTAAACAATCTGGTTAAAAACTCCACTGCCATTTCACCTAAACACCTCCATGCTTCCACAGGTATGTCATCTGGGCCAACAGCCTTTCCATTCTTCATTCTCTTCATAGCTATCCTTACTTCCTCCTTGCTAATCCATTGTACTTCATGATTTACTATCCCTACATCATTCAACCTTCTCTCCCTCTCATTCTCTTCATTCATCAACCCCTCAAAGTACTCTTTCCATCTCCTCAACACACTCTCCTCGATTGTGAGTATGTTTCCCTCATTATCCTTTATCACCTTTACCTGCTGCACATCTTTCCTAGCTCGGTTCCTCTGTCTAGCTAATTGGTACAGGTCCTTTTCTCCCTCCTTAGTGTCCAACCTTTCATACAACTCTTCATATGCCTTATCCTTAGCCTTTGCCACCTCTCTCTTTGCCATGCACCTCATCTCCTTATACTCCTGTCTACTTTCTTCATCTCTCTGACAATCCCACTTCTTCTTTGCCAACCTCTTTCTCTGTATACTCTCCTGTACTTCCTCATTCCACCACCATGTCTCCTTGTCGTCCTTCCTCTGTCCAGATGGGATACCAAGCACCTTTCTAGCCGTCTCCCTTACTAGCTCTGCTTTAGTTACCCAGCTATTTGGTAACTCTTCACTGCCACCCAGTGTCTGCCTTAACTCATCGCTGAACTCCACCTCACAATTACCCTTTTTCAATTTCCACCACTTGATCCTTGGTGCTGCCTTTACACTCCTCCTCCTCTTCTTGATAACCAATGTCATCCTACAAACCATTATCCTATGCTGCCTAACGACACTTTCTCCGGTCACCACTTTACAGTCTCCAATCTCCTTCAAACTGGCCCTCCTACATAAGATATAATCCACCTGTGTGCATCTTCCTCCACTCTTGTATGTCACCCTATGCTCCTCCCTCTTGTTAAAATATGTATTCACCACAGGCATGTCCATCCTTTTCGCAAAATCCACTACCATCTGACCTTCTGCATTCCTTTGTTTAACAGCATACCTACCCATCACTTCCCCATCCCCTCTGTTTCCTTCACCAACATGCCCATTGAAATCTTCTCCAATCACCACTCTCTCACCCTTGGGTACAGTCATCACCACTTCATCCAATTCACTCCAAAATTTTTCTTTCTCATCCATTGCACATCCAACTTGTGGAGCATAAGCACTAACAACATTCATCATTACACCAACAATTTCCAGCTTCATAAACATCACTCTATCTGACACTCTTTTCACCTCCACAACACTCTCAGCATAGTGTTCCTTCAGAATAACTCCTACGCCATTTCTCCTCCCATCTACACCATGATAAAAAAATTTGAACCCACCTCCGATACACCTAGCCTTACTCTCCTTCCATCTGGTGTCTTGCACACACAATATACCAACCTTCCTTCTGTCCATCATATCAGTTAGCTCTCTCCCTATACCAGTCATACTGCCAACATTCAAAGTTCCAACCCTCACTACCACAGTCCTAGCCTTTCTCCTCTCCTCTCCTCCTGCCTTCGGCCATGTCTTCTGCCTCTTCTCCTCCTTCGGCCAACAGTAGCCCAATTTCCGCCAGCACCCTGTAGGCTAACAGTACTGGTAACAAATGTAAAATAAAATAAAATAAAAAATAAAAATATGTTATTCCATGGGTTATGCAACATACATATTACTCATAACGTGCTTTGCCATGGGAAATGGTATGGCTCAGTTACCTTCCTGTCCCCCCCCCTTTCTCACTTACATCCATGGGGCAGTCCCATTAGAACGGGTCTGTCCAACCCGGGCACGCCTTGTCCCATAATGTCTTACCCATCATTCCCTCCACCCTCTCCCTCCTCCACATCAATCATCCTTCCTACAGGTTCCATCCGAATCTCACCACACCACTGCACATTGCCCACTTTCCACTTCTCAGGACCCATCATGTAGGTTGTCTCACCCCATGGATCTTCAGGGTTCCCACACATTCAGTCCGCAAACATACATGTCCTTCTTTGCTTACCTGTGAGGCATGGTATGTTACCCCGAGGACTCTTTTTAGCAAAATTTTTGGGGTTGTCCTGCTAGCGACAAACATGCATTTGTTTAAGATTAGACTTTGCAGGTTGACACTGTTTCTCCCACTGGTAGTATCCTGCCAGTAGTCTGGGTAGCAGTGCTGTGCAATGCTTAACGGTGCTTAATATTCGATTTGCATGATATTTGCATTTTTGGCATTGATGTCTTCTTCATTACATGTTATATATGTTTCTTGTATCCTTGATTCTTGTGTGCGTATGCTGTATGGGGTCCTTGGAACTTCAACACTTTATTGCAATAACACCTCACATCTGGCCTCACTGCAGTACTCCAAATCACATATTATTGTTTTGTGGCAGGTTATACAATATCACACTGTACATAGGTTCATTTCACATGTCCAGTTTGATTTTCCTATGGTGAGGATTTGTTTGTTGACACCTCACTCTTATGCATTGCTATGATGGCTTAGTGGTTAACTACTCTGACTGCAGTGTAGAGGGTCCTGGGTTTGAGCCTTGTAGAGACTGTTTATTTTGTTGCTGGGCAGTACACATGCTGTTGGGTACAGAGTGATTAAGGCACTTTCAAGCAGTTGTAAGCGGGATTGCACTGGTTTGCACAGAGGTAAGCACTGCTAACCTACAGTTACAGTTTCTTACACTCAGTTAGCTTCTGCATTGCTTAATCTGTGTGTGCAATGCTTACCCCCATGCAAGCGCACTTACACACACTTACTAGTGCTTATATATGCTTATTACTGCTTATTTGTGCTTAAACCTGCCTACTAGTGCCTTATTCATTATGACACTGACACTTCACATGTTCATTTAACGCAGTACTCCAGGTCACATTTAAATTTTATTATGTAGGTTATACAGTGAAAAGATGTAAAAATATGTTCACATACAGATTTCACATGGAAAATGGTATGTGTTGCAGTGGGATTCGAACTGAAAATGCCTGTTTATTAAATGGATGCTCTAACTACTACACTATTGCTGTGTTGCTACATATGCATATATATTCTTTGTTATCCTCTTCAGCCTTTTCAGCTGCTTTACCCATAGCTAAGCAATGGGCAAACCCACACACCTACGGTTAGCTGTACTCAGTGTTTTAAAAAATATTACTACTAGGGTTTATTCATTTTATTTAAGTGTACTGTTGCTGTTGACCACATGGGGACTGTTGGTGGGGATATGCGGACACTTATGAGCGGTCTTACTCTTTATTTACATATTCTTCTGTTCTACTTTGCAGGAGCATGTTTATTCTGAGAGCTCTCCTCTCAGACATGCCCCCTGCATTCATCTACGCTACACGTAGCATTAGGAGTTTAGGCAGCGCGTCTTCATTAATATGCCTGGCATGCTGCCGTCCTCCTCTTAAACTGCCGCTTCCGTGCAGGACTAGATTAGTCCTGCACAGAAGATTAGTAAATCCGGGGGTCTATCTTGTAAATAATTTTTGACAAACTGCATTAAATATGATCGTTGTACATAAATTTATTCTTTTGACTAATTTTATATTTAATACGTGGCTTATTTCTATTGGTGAACTATGTACTTGCTTTACTTGTTAATAACTTTGTGATTTAAAAATTTGTTTAATTCCATCTGTGAACTATGAACTATGTACTTGCTTTACATAGTATTGTGTGATTCTGTTATATCTAGTTGTGTAGCATTATGTCTCATTGTGGAGATTTTCTCCCCAGGCTTCCATTGAAAATGGGCACCAGCTCAAGTCAGACTGTCCTGGTCAACAAATGTCAAATAAATAATAAATAAATACATGTTCATTTGATATTGTTTAGAGTCTAAAAAATGTCTCATTAAGCTTGTAGATTCTGCTGAGTTCACTACAGGGGTGTTTGTAATGCAGTGCACATCACCCTATGCCTTATTACTACATGACAGGCATTTTATGTTCCTCCATGCAGACAATAAATAGTTTAGTGACGTGCATTTATAGCAGCATGTTGTATGCTGTGGAATGCCCCATGTAGGGCACAGTCGCAGGAAATGGATGTCATATGAGTTGAACATGCACTTATTATGTTGTCACTATACTGTGCTATATGCTGCATGCACTCATATTCTGTGCATGTCTGTGTATGTGTGCAATGCAAAAGATGGAGTGTATACACAGATGATGAAAGGGCACTTCTTGGCCCAGAAGCATAACTATTCCCTTGTGACTATTTCAGTGAAGACCAGTTTTCTAACACTGAGAGACAAACAATCTGAATGGAAAATTTACTAAAAGCTAGTATATTTTTACTTTGTATGCAATAGAAAACGTATGTAGAACACAGTAGTAGGTGGCATGGGATGCAGTCTTCTCATAGAGGTGCAAAAGGCTTTATCCTCAAGCATAAAATGTATATGTGATTGTCATCAAACTGTATTTTGACTGTTTGGTATCATGGTGAAGTGTTGAACTGCTGTTACTTAAAAAGTGATAAAACTCTGCAGGCACATAACACACCTTCATTGAAATGTTAAATGCAGAGACAAGAGATTGCGACATTGAATGTTTGATCATTTCCCTAAAAATCAGAAGCGCTGTAAATTCTATACCGTACCTCACCACCAATCATGGCCATGCATTTTTGAGTTCTGATTCTACTACTTTTTCTGAGGAAGAGTCTTCCAATCGTCCATCACTATTTCTGTAAAAAAAAAAATAGAAATTCTGTATTGAGCAATTTATCTTGTACCTTCAAACTGTGCCCTCTTAACATAAAGTAACCTAAACTAGCTAAGGAAAGGAGATTTTTTATTCTGTCTAGTCTGCCTGATTGTTTAAATTAGCCTAAGGAAGCTTCTTTCTTTTCTTTCATTCCAACTGTCCAAGAGTCCCAATCCGATTTAAAAGCCTCAACAGGCATTCCATCTACAACCCATATTGGTTATTCATTCTCAGCTACCTTGTCGGCAAAGAAGCACTTTCTCTTTTCTAGGCTACACTTTATTCCCTTGATCTGCTGGTCATTACCTTTCTCCTTTGCCAGATGTTCATTTACAGTGTGATCCCCTGACATTTCCCTCTCAGTGTCTTACACAACTACATTATATTCCCCCTGCCTGCCTTTTGTTGAGTGGTAAAAGGTTACGCTCTCTTATTCTTTTTTCTTATGTTACACCATTAATTATTGCTGCCTTTCTCTGTATCATCTTCAGCATTATAGCTTCTGTTTCTTTATAATCTCTCTAGGGCCACACACACAGTACTCCAATGGTGACCATAATGTTGTATGATAAAAAGGAATTATTACTTTTCAACACTGGATTTTACTTCCCTAAATATGCTACACAGATATTTTCATCCATTGCTACTCTTTCATTGCTCAACTGGCCAATTTGTTCCTCCTGGGGTTACAGCCCTATGGTCCGCTTGGTCTGCTGGAGGTGAGGGTTGAATTCACTGAATATGGTGCTGTCATCCGCATGGTGGAATGGGGTTTTTGCTTAAGCCCTAACTATTCAGCATGTGGCCAGTGAAATACTTTAGGTATAGTATTAGTGTTTGTCATTCTGTTCTGAAAGTGATGCAACCTGTTGAAACTACCCTGCCTTCCTCTGAAGCCAGCAGTTCCATGTGGTTTCCATTCCCCTCTGGGGATTCTCTCAATGGACTATACACCACAATAGTGTGTGTGCACACTCTCCCCCCAAAGAGAGGTGAGCTGGTTGAGCTGCATCAGTCTTCCTGTATCCCATGGCAGCTTCAACAGGTACTCAAGCCAATAATCAAATTTGGGTCATTTGGGTCATGGCCAGGTTTCTAACCTTCTTAGCTGACAGAGCTGGCACATTAGACTAACCATTCATTGAAAACAAGAAATCCAACAAGGGTTTCTTTTTAGGGAAGGACCTAAATTAGGTGATACAATCACCTAAACTTTTATTTGGTTCTGGCTTGTATTTAAAATCTTTTAAGCTTATTTGTTCTATTCTGAATTTGAAAGTGAGTATTCTATCATTGACTTATGTTTACATATACAAATTGCTGCTAGAAACCCAGCTTTCTTGTGCTAATTGTCTGAGTAATGATGGCCAGTTTTATTTTATTTTATTTTATATGAATTTGTTAACTGGGTAAGTAAACTGGCTCAAGGACCATTTTCAGCCACAACTAGGGCCAGAGACAATACAGTACAAATAACAAGTGAACAGTATGAATGAAAATACAGAGGTAAAATGATGAGGTATTACAACATTTAAGTTTACAAATAACTCACATGTATCAGGTATTACATTTTCAAGGCTATGATAGACATAGTAAAGAACATTATAATGCAACAAACATACACAGAGATATTAAAGATGGATATATTTAATATGAAACGCCAATCCTGTAATTCCTGTTTCTAAGAGCAGGTGAATTTTGCTTTTCTGTTAGAAGAGTCTGAGGGAGTCTTGTAAGATGAAAGCAGTAACCTAATACAGATGGCTTCAATAAAAGTTTGTAATAAATATAAGACCTTGTTACTTGAGTTTTCACATGATTTGTAGGTTTCATAGGATTTTCAAAAAAATGTAATATCATGACCATTAATGTCTACCAAATACTCACCATCACGCTGTTCTCGTTTTCTCAAGGAGGGCTAGGTTAGTCAGTCATCATCTCTAGTATGAGGAGTTTTGGATGTATTCTATAATTTAAGGTTTCTTTCTGTTGTTGTTTAATTTATTCATATTGGTGAACCACCAGGGTGGCTGGTTTCTGAATTTCCCACTGCATTTTGCTATAGTTGGGTTTAATAATTCTGTGCATTTATCTAACTGGGTAAAGGACTCCTTCGTGAAGATGAGTGTCATGTCAGTGCTGGTGACTGCTGTGCTGTTTCAGGTGGTGCTGTTATAGCTAAATGTTGGGGATTTCATCTTATAGTTGTATGAGGTTTGCCCACCTGAAGTCCTTAAACGTAGACATGTCGGTTTCAGGGGCTTTGAAGAATTTGGAGGGAAATACTGCAAGCTTATGATCTTCTTAATTGGGAAAGGAGAAACCATTGGAATAATTCATGTACAGGCAATATTTGTGATGTGCAGATATAGAATATTATCTCTTTTAGTGAGATTATTAACAGTTTGTTCTAGGGTATTTTTGTTAATTAATTCCAAACATTTCTGGGTACACCCTACATTTGAGGCTTAGGCACTCCAGTTAATTGAGGAGTAGTTAAAGTCTCCCAAAATAATGGAGTTCTTATTAATAGTAAGTTATTCAAATCCTTTGGCTGTAAGTTGGCAATTTGCCTTATTTATGATGATCTGTAGTTATATCACTTTTGTTTGTGGGTACCTGGGAATCTGTATGGGGTAACATGATCTCTGACAAATTTGGGGACCCCCCCCCCACTGTTACCATCAGGCCTGAAGGCACAGTAGCAACAAAACCCAGGTATGGAGCGAGTGTGTTCTTTACATTTAAGTTAATTCTCGGTAATTTCACAACCATGGATATATTCCAGATGCAGGTAAAGATTAAAATCAGGCAATTTGTTGTTGAGACTTCTGCCACTGAGAAGATCCACCATAATGTGATTCAAATTGAGGTTTGATGAATTTGCTATATTGAAATGCCTATTAACTGATCTATGCCTGAAAAGGCAGTATGGGTGCGGCAAATGCTTTAACTAGTATGCAGAAGCCTTTGAATGAGACATGCAGACCATCCCTTGTAAAGCAAATAGGACTGTCGTTCTATGCTGACACATACTGGATCTGCCTAGAATGACACCAGCTGTTAATCCAATTGTTGAAACTAGTCATGTTTTCTTTATACTTGAACATCATTCTTGGTGAAAGGAAGGATTCTGCTCTGGCATAGTGTCTGACCTACATTTATTCCATGCTTCAAAAGTTCTGACGCCTCACTGCATGTCCCTCTCAGTTTTGAGTCCCAAGTCATATACTACTGCATGGACCACCTCCATGTAGGAGTCATATTTGCCCTCAGAAAGGGACTTTAGAGCCCTTGCACCATCAGAGATCATGACACCTGAAAGGCAAACTACTGTAACCCTATCCTTGTCCAGCATTGTGAGAAGGTAAACTGTATGCCTAATAAGTGTGTGTGTGTGTGTGTGTGTGTGTGTGTGTGTGTGTGTGTGTGTGTGTGCGAGAGAGAGAGAGTTGCTACAAGTTATACAATACACAAAGTGCTGAAGTAAGCACTTTTTTAGTCCTGAGTGCAAAAACAGCATTTCCATACTGGCATTTAAAATTAATGCACTACTGACCAATTGGCATATATGATATGTGCAGTAGCTATTAATTACAATATATGCACCTACATGCTTGATGACCATATAGCTTGGAGCATATATGATGTGTGCAGTAGCTATTAACTACAATATATGCACCTGCATGCTTGATGACCATATAGCTTGGAGCATATATGATATGTGCAGTAGCTATTAACTGCAATATATGCACCTGCATGCTTGATGACCATATAGCTTGGAGCATATATGATATGTGCAGTAGCTATTAACTGCAGTATAATGCACCTGCATGCTTGATGACCATATAGCTTGGAGCATATATGATATGTGCAGTAGCTATTAACTACAATATATGCACCTTGCCAGTAGAGATGTGCATCCTCTTCTGTGATTCTTTTAATACTATTGCCCTCCACTGCCTACTAATCAGCAGCCCTTCCTTCCTTGAGAGTTGTCATACAGTCATCATAGGTTTGGTGTTTAGGGCCCTAACACTGCCCCCCTGTTGGATAACATAAGCAGCTGCTTCACTGCAGAGACATTCTGTGCCCTACCTTGGTGTATGAGTGTACTTCTAAAATACACTTCTGAGGGCAATTATCATTGTCTTGAAATGCCAAGCTCATGTCCCTCATCTGTGTGGCCACTGTTGTCATACAGACCACTGCTTTTGCATGGGTGTAATTTATCTGACTAGGACCACCACTTCCCCCGCCCCAGGATGAACAAGCAAACATCTGACACCGAACTCCACCCTCTCCTGCCCCATTTTTCCAGGTCCTGAACCACTAGTATAACTAGGATCATCTGCATCACAGTCAAGGATTCATCCCTCTATGCCACAGAACTGGGAAAATTCAATGTTTTTCACCTGTAAAAGTGCATCAATTCAATGCATTTCTACTTAAGTGCACAGTGACAGTTTGAATGAAATTTTGATTCATGGTAAGCTTCTGGTCATGGAAGTCTGCACATAAGGGTAATCCACATCTGTTTTTAAAAGAAGTAGCACATTATGATGTGTCATTGTACGTGTTAATCAACCAAATAAATCTTGTGTGTGTGTGTGTGTGTGTGTGTGTGTGTGTGTGTGTGTGTGTGTGTGTGTGTGTGTGTGTGTGTGTGTGCGTGTGTGCGTGCGCGTGTGTGTGTGTGTGTGTGTGTGTGTGTGTGTGTGTGTGTGTGTATATATATTTATTGTATATGCATTTTCCAAGTATATATACTTATGTATCAATTAGAAAAAAATATTATTACGAGATTGGTTCCAGCATGTGATCTTTGAAATTATAAAGTTGTGTCGTGTTTATGTATGTTCTATTGAAGTTCTTGTCTTAATTAAAGAACAAAAGCGCTTATTCATCCTTACAATATGTATGATCTTCATACCTCTCAATCTCTAAGTGCTAGAAATCAGAACAAAGCCTGACATAATGGTGGGACAACCGCCCAAAAATAGGGACAGCTTTTAACTATTGCTCTTATAAACTTAGAATGACAGAGTTCGTGTTAACATTCATTTTCCGAAGGATTTGAAGTCTGAAACTCAAATGTATGTCATTATTTGTGACTTCAGTTCTTAGATTATCCCTGTGATTTGCCAGAAAACCACAAATTTTATGAGGAACAGATCAAAAATATCAGGCAAAAATCTGGACAGTTGAGAGGTATGGTGGTCTCTTTCTGTTCAGTAGTGAAATATTTTGTTTGTTTTTACTCCTTATAAATAACATTCCTATGCTAATCCTATTTTCTCTTTTAGTGCATTATTAATGGACCGTGCTTATATATATATATATATATATATATATATATATATATATATATATATATATATATATATATATTATATATGGATCTACCACTATTCACTGAAAATGAAATTAGAGTGCACTTTTCACAGAAAGCTTATTTCACCGAAAACACAATTCATCGAAACACATTTCACTGAAAGTTGTAGATGGCCTTTACTCCACTATAGTGCGACCCTGGAGTTAGTATATATAGTAAGGGGTGTGTGTGGAGGGCACCCCCCACATATGGGGTGTGGGGGGCATAGCCCCCCACATATTTTATGTATATATTATTGTCAGAGAACAGTAATATATTGCAATTACATGTATCCATGTATATAATTCAAAATATTTAAAATATATATATATATGTGTGTGTGTGTGTGTGTGTGTGTGTGTGTGTGTGTGTGTGTGTGTGTGTGTGTGTGTGTGTTTGCCTGGGACAACTGTGTTTTATCAGTTGCTAGCATTTGTGTCACTGTAGTCTGTTGCCTTGGTCCTTTTCAATAATAAAGGTTACATGTTCACTCACTTAGATATTCAGAAGAGTCTCCCTTTTGCCAAATTGTCAGCAGCCCTTCAGGTGTTTGACAAGACTATATCGTATGACTCTGTTTCTTTACTCCTTTCATAGATTGGTTAGGAACATAACAAGAGAAACTAGGCAGGTGACCACAAGGACCATATCATGCCCAGCCATATTAACCTTTAAGGAAAAATACTTAAAGGTTTGCACGTCCCTTTTCAAGTGCTTAATGATGCTCATCTCCCAAACTGAGCAGGACAAAACAAGATAATCCTGGTGTAAATTTGTGCCTACCCATCCAATAATCAAGACTAGTTTTAAAGGTAGTCATACTAGTACTTTGATTTGTAATGGTAACTTATTCCATAGGCTGGGAATACATTCAGTTGAATAGCTCTCTCTCTAGCAAGTTATGTTTATTTTTGGTACATATTTATAAGCCTAGATGGTGTGTGTCTAGAGCCACTGGTTTCTGAAAAATGCTGGAGTTTAGAAAAGACTGGGTCTTTCGTGACTTGAAAAACAAGACATAGGTCACCTTGCCACAACTTATAGGCTGCTGGGTACAAGGACATTTCTGCTTAGTTATTGTGATAGAGGAATTAAGACCTTAATTTTCTTAGTAAGGTATCTTTGTGGCCTTACTAGTTGAGCAATATGCTTTGATTTGTACATATCAGTGGGGGCACTGCATTCAATTATGGGTCTGATTAGGGAAGAATATAGTGGCAGGATGATGTCTATGAATCTTGAAGATATTTCCCTGGAAATTAACTGGGCCAGATAGAAAAAAATCTTGGCTAGGTTGGAAATGTAATTATCAAATGAGAGAGAGAATTGTCTGTATAAATACACAGATTTCTTGCTACTGACTGAAAAAGGATTAACACTTAAAACATATCAATTCAATTATTTTTTTTTGAATGTTACTACTTTGCCTAATTTTGCATTTAACTTGAGACCATTGTCAGTACACTGGGTATGTGTGTACTTGACATATCTCTCAACCTCTTAGAGCAAGAAATCTGGACAAAGCCATAAATAATGGGGGGACAAAGGCCCCAAAATAGGGACACTTTTTAAATTCTTACAAACCTAGAAAGTTGCTAGAATACTAGGTTTTGCACTAGCATGAATTTTTGCAAGGTATTATGTCTGAAATTCAAATGTCTATGATTATTTTCTGATTTCAATCCTCAATGATTTGCCAATGACTTGCTGGAAAAACACAATTTTATGAGAAACAGACCATAAATATGAGGCAAAAATCTGGACATTCTGCAAAAATCTATACAGTTGAGAGGTATGGCACTTGAGCCCTTGCTGGAACTGTTTAGTATCAGTGGATGAGTGGACAATACTGGCCAGCTTCCAGTCATTAACAAACTTGATCAACTATACTTCTGGAATATTTTACTGGATGTGTACAAGAAAATGCTGAACAGGAGAGGGTCTAGCACTTATCCTTACGGCATTCCATTAGTTACAATTTTACATTCAGAGGGTGTACTAGCAATTTTCACATCTGTCAGATATTCACTTTGGAGTCCAGTGTATAACACAGGGTTTGCATTGTTTAACAATATTATTGTGAGGGATAGTGACAAAAACCTTTTCTAGAACAAGATAAGCAGTACACACTACATCCTCTGTAATCTTTTCAAAGAAGCTTACTACATTCAGAAGACAGGACCTTCACTTTACAAAACCAAACTGATGGTCTAGATACATTAAATTCCCCATTTCTGCATAAATGAGTTCTGCTAAGATAAAGTCTATGGCTTTGCACGTAAGGTTGGTGAGGGTGATGGACCTATAAATATCTGGATCTGTAGAGGGGCCATCATTGTGTGGGGGAGTTACAATGGTTATTCTCCAGGCATCAGGCACAAACCCCATGGATAGGTTGAGGTTGAACAGCTTAACTAGAGGTTTGGATATTGCATACTTGACACTGAGGAGAATGAATTCTAGTACGTTTTGTGGTATTATGGAAGTATTATTTTTAGTCTGTGACAGGGACTTTAAGACTAAGGTGATTTCATGGGAAACTAATTTGTCACGGATACATGGGAGCAACAATGTTTGTTGGAGGGATAAAATTAGCAAAACATTTGTGTGCTAATATATTAGCTATATTCTTGGGACTAAAATATTTGATACCATATAGATGAGCCCAGTCCATTATTGAACGTTATTCCTTAATTTCCTGACATAACCGGTTTATGCTTTTCACATAGGTTCATAGGTAGGTATTAAGCTATCAGCACTAGGGCCCATACAAGCTTAGCCAAAACAGTACCCTGGCTTTTGCCACACAAGAAAATTATTTTCCTATGCCACTGTCAAGCAGAGCCACAGAAGTGATCCCAGGGGTGATTTCCTATTTCCCATCCAATCATCAAGATTTTTCTTGAAGAGTGTTAATGAGGAGCTTTGTTTGAAATAGATAGGCAGTTTGTTCCTTTTATAAATCCTGGCCTTCTCTACTGCTTTCTGTAGGATTACAACCTTATTAGTTATCCTTCACACCCCAAGCTCTTCTTCTCTCCAGACTGACTTGCTCTCACTCTCGTCCCCTCTCTTGCATTGGCATCTTTTTCACAGAAGTCTTAATGTTCCTGTTACTCATTTCCTCTACCAAACTTAGTAGTGGAATATTCCATCTGTCATGCTTGTTTCATATGGTGGTGTATCGATACACAAGTTAGCACACTACAAACTTATGCTTGTTTCATATGGTGGTGTATCGATACACAAGTTAGCACACTACAAACTTATGCTTGTTTCATATGGTGGTGTATCGATACACAAGTTAGCACACTACAAACTTATGCTTGTTTCATATGGTGGTGTATCGATACACAAGTTAGCACACTACAAACTTATGCTTGTTTCATATGGTGGTGTATCGATACACAAGTTAGCACATTACAAACTTATGCTTGTTTCATATGGTGGTGTATTGATACACAAGTTAGCACACTACAAACTTATGCTTGTTTCATATGGTGGTGTATCGATACACAAGTTAGCACACTACAAACTTATGCTTGTTTCATATGGTGGTGTATCGATACACAAGTTAGCACACTACAAACTTATCTTGCTTGTTTCATATGGTGGTGTATACACAAGTTAGCACACTACAAACTTATCTTGCTTGTTTCATATGGTGGTGTATACACAAGTTAGCACACTACAAACTTATGCTTGTTTCATATGGTGGTGTATCGATACACAAGTTAGCACATTACAAACTTATCTTGCTTGTTTCATATGGTGGTGTATCGATACACAAGTTAGCACACTACAAACTTATGCTTGTTTCATATGGTGGTGTATCGATACACAAGTTAGCACACTACAAACTTATGCTTGTTTCATATGGTGGTGTATCGATACACAAGTTAGCACACTACAAACTTATGCTTGTTTCATATGGTGGTGTATTGATGCACAAGTTAACACACTGCAAACTCATCTTGCACATATCAAATACACATTCTGTGATTCACTGTGCAATGGATCACCTATTGACATTATACTTTTTTTTGTTCTACCACCAGTGGATGCATTGTGAATATGAAGTGCTATGACTGGCATGAATTGTCCACATTAGTTCTGTGGAAACATTTTATGGTATATGGAGTGCCACGGTTATGCCCCGAATTCAGGAAAAAGCTTTGCTAACCACCTGTCAGAGCTGTTAATCTCTAATCTTTCATCTTGATCACTAAAGTAGTCTATTTGAAGCATTTTCATACCCTTAAAATCTGTAGTACACTTTATTTGCCACACAAACAAATAAGCATGAGGCAAAGTGAAGTGTCTAACATCTTTTAAATACATTCATTCATCAGGTAGACACTTCACTTCTGCCCACTGCCTATATGGTAACACTAAGTGTTTTACAGTGTTCAAAACTGTAAATCATTTTCCATTCTTGCACATTTTTATGTAACTGGTACTACATGGAGTAGATAAAGAGCTCCATGAACTAGAAAGAATTATGATCAAAGCTGTTCAATAATAACTGAATCAATATATGTTCTTGACAAGGATGTCAAGCTTCAGCTCTCAGATTTCCCATTGCTCCACTGTCAAGGTGCATTTATTAACATCGACATCTCAAATGCAGTATAACTTTATTATGATCAGAGATGTGACCATAATTCTCTATATTATTACATTGGCCTTCTCCTTTAGCACAGCTATAGTCTGAGGTATTGTAGAAAGTTCATGTTTTAGCTTTATTATCTTTCCTACCTCCCTTTCATGGCTGTCACCTGTCCTGCACCTTAACATGTAAACTGAATAGTAAAAAAAGACCACGCAAATCATTCAGTGGTCTTCAAACTGCAAGAAAAACTCAGGCAAGCTAAAGTTTTCACTGTTTGCAGTTTTTTACTGAATGGTTTGTCTGTGACCTATTTTTCCCTTTGGTTTTGATGTTATTTGGGATGTTTTGCGGACACCTTAATGTTTATGAGCATCAGCTGGCTTCAAAGCCAAGCAATCCATTTATCATGTGCTGATGAGGTCACTAAAAAGGCAGAAACAACTATGTCCACAGCTAGTGGTGTTTGGCTTTATTAGACTGAATGTAATCATAAAGACTTAAAAAGTAAAAAGTCATGGGCATTCAGAAACCATGTAGCTGAAGCACTTAATGTCCTTAGGGGGTCATTTGCATATATATCCCATGGGCTTCCATTACAGGAGGATAAAGGTAGCATATTAATATTATATACTTCTGTAAAGTGAGCTGTCCTACTAAAGAGGTACCTTTCTTGCCCTGTACCTCTTCTGTACATCAAGGACTGTATTTTCTCTGCATTGTATGTGGTGCTTGTGTACAGTTATTTCTTGCCACCCCCAGCTGGTCTTGTATTTATTCAAGTGGCTACAATGGTCCTTCATATGTTAATTGTAGCCATCTACACTTGCCTGTCCTACCCTTGCCATATTTCACATATTACATTTTGCTGTATAGTTTGCTTCTGTGTACTTTTATTTATGCATTGCTACTCCTCCACACCTTTAATTTTGCCAGTGTCTTGCCAGCACAGCATTACTATTTCTCAGAGATGGATTACTTGATAGATTTGTGCGTGTGTCATTGTACTACTCACCTACTTTAATTTGGGGATGCCTATCTGGTCTCTCTTCTTTTTATATATTTCTCTGTCCTGTCCTATACTACTACAAAATTAAGAGACTAGGTGTTTTCTTTCTACCTGAAGGCCCTGAATGGTCTGAAGGCCATCTGAATGCATGCTCTTGAGGTGTTTCCTGTGGTGAATTCTTTTGCTTTGAACACTACCTGGAATATGACAGAATATTAAATATTTTGTGCTGGGGGACAGTGGCATATGTGAAAAAAATACTTGTATACTTTTGTCCATTCAGCCAGTGGAAATAAGTATAGCAGATAATTAGCAATTGTGCTAGCTTTCTTTTTTCCATCTTTCCAATACTTTTCTGAATCAAGAGTCTTTAAATGTTATAAAGAGGTCTGTTTGGTATGTGACAGGGAAGTGGTATTTAAATGTTACAGCAGCTCATTAGCAGAAGAGGGTCTACATTAGAACACCGAACATTCAAAATGTTGAGTGTTCTAATATCGAACCCTACCAATCGAAAATGCCAAACATCGAACGTTCAGAACAGCGAATTTTTTCCTTGGGAAAAAATTTGCTGTTCCAAAACACATACACACAACACAAGCACACCAAACAAACAGCAATCCCCACACATACACCTAAAATCTTACACCTAACCCTACACTAAACTATACACACACCACTAACTATCCACTTACCTTAACCCAAACCCTAACCCTAAGTTCCGTCACTATCGCACACTTACCTCACCCGCACCCTAACCCTAACCCTCATGTCCACACAATCGCACACATACCTAGTCCGCACCCTAACCCTAACTCACCTAACCCGCCCTAACCCTCATGTCCACACAATCGCACACATACCTAACCCGTACTCAATTGCACACTTACCTGAACCCGACCCATAACTTTTCAACAGAGCGCTGAAAATACCGAAGCAACAGAAACGGACAACCAAATTCTTTCCCTAGGAAATAATTTGGTTTTCTGCTTCTTCGATATTTTCAGTGTTCGCTGAAAATGGGTCGATATTAGAACACTTGACATTTTAAATGTTTGGTGTTCTAATACAGACCCAGCAGAAGATACTCCTGCTTAACCAATTTTTCTCCTTAATTTTGTTTTTGAATGCTTTTGCAGTCTGTTACTGATCTAGAAAGAATTATTTAAATGAGAATATACTCAAGTTTTGAATTGCATGTCTTGGCTGGGTGCTGGGCTGACAACTCAACACCGTAAAAATGCACTGCCAATCATTAGTGGACGAAGACAGTAGTAGTAGTATTAAGAGCGGATATATATTTTTTAGGTTTTCAGACTGTTTATTTTTGCGTTAGTTTGATCAGTATGTTATTTATGTCTAGAAATGCTAAGTTCAGTTAGTATGTTTACTATGGGCTTACTTATCATGAATTTGAAATGATTATTTTGTTAATGTCTAATATTCTCTGTTTTCATCTACTAAGCTCATTCTGAAGTTAAAATTGACATGGGAATTCATTACTGTATATTATCATAATATTATATTTGTGCTAAGACCATGATTATAAATATAAATATAAACACAGCAGAATTTTTCAGTTTATGTAATCAACCCGTTTTTACCTTCAACTGTAATGAAGGTAGACATTTCTACCTTCATGTGATGTTGATGTCTCATCACTTAAAAGTGTTTTGATGGTTATGTTTCAAAAAACATTCCATTGTCTTAATATTGGGTTTTTGACACTTTGGAGTGTTGTATTTATTTCGGATAATGTGCCATCTTCATGCTTCTCTCTTCCATCCATCCTGCAGAACTTTGGACCTTTTCTATCTTCATTGCTTTGACTTTGTTCTATTTCTGATCATGTCTTTGGTGACATCCCCATTAGAGTATGCATTTAAGCATTTTATATAGTATATATAACAAATTAAAGAAGACAATTAGGCGTTAATATGGGTTAGGTTTCAATCAAGCATGCTTTGTTAACTAAGTTTCCTGATAGTTTAACTTACTATTCCTGTTGAGTGACACTACAAAATGCTGCCAAATAAACTTCCTGCCTACAAAAAAAGTTTGAATCCAAGCCAGGTTTTTGAAACACTGATTCATTTCAAAACATCTATTCATTGTGATATTTACTGCATTATAGGTGAATACACTGCCTTTTCCTTAGTGGAATGTTTGTGCTAGAACTTGCAAAACAACCGGTTCCAGTTATAGTTAAACTCAGGCACACCTCATCCAGGACTATTCTCTGTATCTCTGTTTCTTTTTTTATTTATAACAGAATATTATGCAATTAAATTCACTGATATGAGTGACTGTTGTGTTGCTTACCTGTGATATTAAAAAAAAGTTTACTTCATCAACAATGGCACTTCAGTTTGTAGCATAAGGAATAAAAAGGCAACAAGAGTACAGAAGACAAGATGTTGGACTGTAGAGGCCTCAAATATTAGACCAATATATAAAACCCTAACCTCTTAAATCATGTATGCTGATTGAAATTTTCAAGGTGACTAATCGCACAGAAGAATAAAGTTTGCAAACCAAGCATGCACAAACACATCCTTTTCACTGGAGTAGATACAGAAAGCCTACAGGTATAGAATGCATGCAAATGTTACATCCCTAAAAAACAAAGGTAAAAAAAACACTGCCACACCCTGCCAATTAGTGTTTGTAGTGGAATTATGCAGCAAGCAAAAATAATTAATATTGAAAAGAAACAATTCCTATGAAATTTGTTGTTCAGATTATACTTGTGACCTTTCACATAAAGAATGCTAAAACACCAGCTGCATGTGAGTTACATGAAACATGGGAACCAATGCAACAACAGAAGAGAAGATTGGAAACACAATACTGTAGCAGCTGGCTTCATCTGGATTAAGTACAGGATATGAAGTATATATATATATATATATATATATATATATATATCTTACAGGAGGGCTCATTCAATGGCTGTCATGAAAAAGTGCTTAATATGAGTAAGCAGTATTATCAGGAAGATCGATTTTGTGATGTAGAAAGACATAACAGTACTGTTGGAATGTTATTCAGATGCACTGTCATATTTCAACTATGGTGGTGAAACCTCTGTGGAACAAGGACTTAATGGCACAGGCCATCACAGAGGAGGACTGGCTGGAAACTGAAGGTCATTTCTCCTGTGCTTTAGGCTGCACAAGAAGTGTGACACTTGTTATGGAAGATATTATGGTTTCTGCAGCTTAGTCTTGAGTGTGAATGCATGCCAATGTGCTCCCACAATGGTGCAGGATGAGAAATCAGAATTTATATATTAAGTATGAAGCTGAAGTACCACCGAGTGTTTCCCCCCACTTTGAGGTACAATGATCTTGTGTTAATATATGTAAGTAGCAGGGGAGTGGAAAAACAAGTCCCCCCATTCAAGGGTACAATGCTTTAAAGGTGTAATGGTAAGTTTCAGAATTCACTGCTTTATGTTTCAGACTCAGTATATTTTCTAAAGTATCAGGAATCACATGTTCAAATCTCTTGATAGGGAGAAATCTAAATGTAAACAGTATTGCCCATTTTATCTTGACCATTTAACATTGGTAAGTTATATGCTGTCATTCAAACATCTTTTTCTATATGGTTTGCACAGTGATTTGTTCTGGAAAGTTATATGCAAATTCTTGTGACTTATTTAAGCATGATATGTGGTATGTCTTATGGGCGGCCACGGTGGTGCAGCGGTTAGCGTTGCCGCCTCACAGCAAGAGGTTCTCTGGTTCAATCCTCAGCTGGGGTGCCTTTTGTGCGGAGTCTGCATGTCCTCCTTGTGGTCGTGTGGGTTTCCTCCAGGTGCTCCGGTTTCCTCCCACATTCCAAAGACATGCTGTAGGTGGATTGGACATTCTAAATTGGCCCTAGGTGTGTGTGCGTGCGCATGTGCCTTCTGTGGAAGGTTGGGCGCCGGGCTGGCAACTCGACACTGTAAAACTCCACTGCCAATCATGAGCGGGCAGGTGATCCACTGTGGTGACCCCTAACCGGGAAAAAGCCGTAAGAAGAAGAAGATGTGGTATGTCTTATAATAGACAACTGACTTTTCAGAATGTTGTGCAAGTATATTCTAAAGCAGTTTATTGCAGTGGAAGTTTATTTTTGTTTTATAAAATGAACAAAAATTCTTAGGAAGAGTTCTGAATGCAGACAAGTAAATGTTACTTATAAACAAAGGTATGGCATCTAAGTCCAAGGAAGTCATTGTTCCACTGTATTCGGCATTCATTAGACCTATCATTGAGTACAATGCCCCCTTTGGTATGTACCTAACCAGGCATAATCCAACAATTGGAATATCCACAGAGGTTCCTCACTAAAAGAATACAGGGCATAAGTAATATGTCCTATACAGACCGCCTCAAGACCCTATCCCTGTATTCTGTCTCCTACAGGCTTTTGAGGGGAGATCTATGCCTGGCATACAGGGCGTTGTCAAATCCCACTCTGCTGAACCTCCTGCATAGCAACAAAACAAACAGTACCAGAATTAACCATTCTAAAGACTTACACCTTGCCTGTGATATAAATAGGACCTGCTGGAGAGATAGGTATGTATCCCAGAGACTACACTGTCTGTGGAACAGGCTCCCCATCCATGTGAAGCAGAGTGCCTCCATAACCCAATGCAAGTGCAACTTGGACAATTGGATGTAAAACCATAGATTCATCCCTGGTTTGACACCTATGTCTCTAATGCAAACAGGTAACCTGTAAAGTGTTCATCTCCCAGGCCCATGCTTACACTTATCAAGGCTATCAGAATTTGTCAGAGATTTGGAATGCATGGCTAGGTTTAGAAAGGCCCTTGTGGTCGTTAGCCTAGTAAACACCTATGAGCCTATGAACCTAGTAATTGATAAGGGATAAATAACTATTAATTGAATTAAAAGTCAATGGTTCCAGCTTCTTTAGATACAGTTAAAATGCTCACATGTTTGAAACTGAAGGGAAACAGCATGAGGTGCTTTCTATTGGGATGTCTTACCTGTCACATAACTATAACAAACTCTTAAACTAATGCAGTTCACATAGAACAGTTTGATGACCATATTGATTTCAGATAAATCACACCTTTTTAAATATGTTTAACTGATATTTTTTAATACACTGAAAATTTTTAATAATTACAGAAGTAATACAAACAAATACAGTGCTAAGAGAGCTAGGCAATGTACAGTATTTATACAAGATCCCAAAGAACAATCCACTGAACAATAATGAATTCCTAATAAAAAAACAAAAAGTTAAAGATTAAAAGTTACTGTTAGAGGTCATCATCATAAACACAGTGGCAGAGAAATTAAGTTAAATACCAAATTATGATAAAGATACCTCGGTATAAAAAGTGAATAAATAAATTGGGTGATCTATAGATATATCTGTTCTATGTAGGCTGATAAACATATGGATGAGAAAGAGACTTGGTCAAGAGATTGGTTTCAGAACTATAGACCAGGCTCATAGATTTTTGAGTAAGGAGACAGGTTTGAACAGGTAATTTTTAAACGCTTTGAAGTGTTTCAAGATTAAAAGAATTAAGTTCAGGCCAGTTTGTAGCTGTTAGATGTAGACAGTTTTAGTGATACAAAATTCCATAAATATGAAAACAATGACAAAAAGTATAATGCAAATTTACATTCTCAAAACATATGCAATACAACTGCACTGTTCATGTTGCATGCATGACAAGCAGCAGGAGAAGGACAAAAGGTAGCTTTTTTGAATGTGTAATGCAGGCATTATGTAATATCATAGACTTGTGACAGTAAAGTTTTATTAAGAAGGATGTATTTTATACATAGGTACAAATCTTGACTTATTGTTTCGTTACAAGTAAGTTGCTGATCATTTTTGAGTATTGCATCATTGAATCTGAACTTTGAACACCGTGATTAATTTATAACATGGAAAGATAGGTTTAGTCACTGTGAGCGATGAGAATAACTTTGGGTAAAAAAAATTTTGATATATTTAAATTTGGATAGAACAGATAAGGTATTACAGATCTGATGAAGGACAGGTTAGTATCTTCTAAGTAGGCCAAGGCATATTCTTAGATGATCAGTCAAATTTATTTTTTTATTTTATTTTACATTTGTTTATCCTGAAAGTCCGACTGGGCATGGATCCCATTTTCAGCAGAGGCCCGGGGAGAAAAGTCCCATAAAGATTAGTACAGCAAATACAGTAAATACAGTACACATGTTAATAAAGTACAATGCAGAGTCAAAAAGTTAATAAGGTACAGTTTCAAGGCCAAGAAAGGAGCAAAATGTAAATATACAATAAACAATATAGTTGAAAGGACATTTTGTTCAGTCATTTGGTTACATTCATCAGTGGCTAGTACAGTAAACACACATTGATTGATTAAGAGTATAGAAAGGAGTTGTTGCAAGCTTTCATAGAAGCTTAAAGCATGATATGATCTAATTAAATGAAGCTACCCAGGGTCAGAACAATTACATAACCAAGAACTATATACATGGGACCGGAGGAGTTTTTTGAAATTATTTTTGTTTTCAGTGGTCCTAATATCTATGGGGATGGTATTCCATGCTTTCACAACAGAAATGGAAAACAAGGAGTCCCTAGAGCTATTGTTACTTTTGCCTATGTCAGTCAGTGCTTTATTGTTGGATCTTAATAGGTGTTTGTTAGAGTAGATATTAAGTAGATCTTGAAGAGAAGAACTCTATCAGGATAATATAGAATTTGGTGGGCTGTTGTAAGATGGTTATATATGAGCAGATTGGGTAATTCTAGCCAGGATAGTTGCTTGATTGCTATGTAGTGATGTGTCCTGAAGGGTAAGTCAGTAGCAAACCTAGCTATTTTATTGTGGCAGGTGTTTAGTTTGTTAAGTCTGCTTTGTTTAGGTTGATAAGTATGGGGGGGGCATAGAGGAGTGTGGCTAGTAGGTGGGTGCTTGTGATGGTAGTTTTACTGTCATTGTTGAGGTACTTGTTACATTTATATAGGGTTCTGAGTTTTTTTATGGACTTTCTTTATTGTCTGTGCAATGTGCATATCAAATTTCAGGTTGTGATATATGATAACCCCTAGAACTTTGGTGTGTTGGACAGGTGTGATAGGGGTGTTAATAGCTGAGAAAAGTGTGAATTGTGGTATGGGGTCTATGGCTCTAGTGGGATAGAATATTATTAGGTGTATTTTATTGGGGTTAAGTATTAGTTGTGAGTTGCCTAACCAGGTTTCAATAGTGGTAAAGGACTCTTGTGTCAATTCCTGGAGTTGAGGGAGAGATAAGGTGGAGCAGATTAGAGTGGAGTCATTGGCATACCGGACTAGAGTGGTGTGCTGGTTAGCTTTGTAGAGTTGGTTGGTGAATATATATATATATATATATATATATATATATATATATATATATATATATATGAGGTGAGATAAGGAGTTTTGCCATTTTACTGCTTGCTGGTGGTTGGTTTGATAGTCTTGAAACCACGCTAGAGTAGAGTGACTGAGATTAAGATCAGAGAGAGCAGAAAGGAGTTTGAGATGGGGAGACATATTGAAGGCCTTGGAGAGATCTAGGAATACAGTGGATAATAGGTTACCATTGTTTCAATGTTGGTTTACTGTGCTGATAAAGCTAATAAGGGCTGTGGTAGTACTGTGATTGGGGTGGAATCTGTGCTGGGTGTTGGTTAGCAGTTTATTAGTGAGGAAATAGTGCATTGTTTGGGAATCTTTACATTTTTCGAGGATTTTAGATAAGGGGGATAGAATGGCAATTGGACAGTAATTTGTCCTTTGTGTAATGGTATTATATGTGAAATTTCCCACAGAGAAGGAAGGTGATGTTCTGATAAAGAGCGGTTAATGAGTATGGAGACTGGGTAAGAGCTGGCTTTGGCTGCAATGTTTAGATATTCTGCAAGTAATTTGTCGGCAGCCAGGGCTGTGGGTTTAAACCTATTTAGGTATTTATATATTGTGCTAGTTGGAACAGGCTGTAAGAAGAAGAGGTTTTGGTCTGCTGGTACAGAAGATAGGTTTGGATGTGAAGTGGGAAAACTATTATTGGTGAGGACTAGGATGGATTTGGTGAAGTGTTCGTTGAATTGGGTGGCAATATTATTGGTGGTGTTGTAAATGTTAGGTGGTGGAGTACTGGTCTTTCCTGATTGTAGGATTTTATTAGTGGCAGCCCAGAATTGTTGTGGGTTATTTTTGTGTTTGGTTTGAATGCCTATATAGTGATTTCTTTTGTCTGTCCTAATTTGTTTTTTGGCTTTGTTCCTTAGTTTCTCATATGCCTGTCTGTTAGTTTGAGTTTTATTTTGATGCTACGAGTCCCATGCTTTATCTCTTTGTTTTAGTAGTAGACAGGTATCTCTGGTCACTCAGGGGGCATAGTTGGATTTAGTTCTCACAGTTCTGATAGGGGCAAGATGATTTAGAATGTTTAGGAACGTATTATTGAAGTAGTCTATGGCACTTTCCAGGGGGGGGGATGAGAGTGGTCTCCAGTTGTGTTGATTAAGTGCAGAAATTAAGTCATGGGTTTGAAATTCTTTGTGTACCAGATTTGTTGGAGGGTGGAGGATTTTAATGTATTCACTTGGTGTCTAATTATAAAAGTGGGAAGGTGATTGCTGAGGGTGTCTGGGATAGACCCTGAGAGGTACGATTGAGTTGGTCTGTTAGTAAGGATCCAGTCTAAGATGGACTCCTTTTTTGATGCTTTATCTACCTATGTTGTGGTTTTGATTAGTTGAGTGAAACCATGAAGGTTAATGTGATTAGTGCAATGGAGCAAGTTACAGGAGGACCAGCCAATATTAACGTCACCTAGAATGATTGTTTTTTGGGGAAAGTTTTGGGATGCCCAGTCTAGAATGGATTCTACTGTGTAAATGTTATTGCCAGGGGTACAGAGATACCAATTATATGTAAGTAATATTTTGAGTTGATTTTCAGCTTAGTGAACGTAGTTTCTGCATTATTGAACTCGGGTTGTTCGGTGGCTAACAATTCAATGGTCAGGTTGTTTTTGAAGAGGCGAACAATGCCTCCACTTCTGTTGTATATTCTGTTTCATCTAAAAACTTTAGAACCAGGTGGAACAAAGCCATTGTTATTGTTTAGTGGTTTTAACCAGGTCTCTGTGAGAAGGACTATGTTGGGGGAGTACAGGGCCAAGGTAGTGCATAGCTCTGGGATTCTATTCAGTATGCTTCTTATGTTATGTTGAGTATAAGGAGATCTGATGATTTCTTGGGGGAGGTTTAAATTTTATTTATTTGGTAGCGGGGGGGGGGTTGTTATTGTTTGTAGGGCCACGGTTTGGGTACACGTCTCCACTAAGTATGGTATGAAACAAATCAATATCTAATGAGAAGAAATCCCAAACCAGGATGTTTTTGAGTAGTGGTAATGAAGATAAATCAATCATTTTATTGTTTAATAATATGCAATGTTTTTTAATGAACTGGCTATAGAAAATATTTGACTTTTTAATAGATAGAGATTTCATATAGTTTAATGTAAGAAAATGAGCTATAAAAACAAAGTATGAATTTCAAGTAATTTGTGTTTGAGGGAAGGATTAACATGGATTATTGTCATAGGTTTTAATGTGTTTGGACTATATATGGAGCCAAGCAAACACCCATTATTCAATTAAAGGTTGAGATTTAGTGCTTTCAAGAATCTGGATTTGCTTAATATAAAATAATATAACTGCAAGTCATGAAAGGGAAATCCTCCTTGTTTGTTAAGAATTATAATCTTTTGATATAAAATCCTAATAGCTTAAAGGAACCAAATGAATTTAAACAATGATATAGTTGCAATTTAAAAAATATATTAGTGATCGTATGGATAGTGGATAAATGGGAAAATAAGAGTCTAGGTGGATAGTCATGCTAACCATTGCATGCCTAGATAGCAATGAGAAATGCATAAAATTCCATCTTTTAATATCAACTAATATATTGGACCAGGACTTGGGGATATTATTTTGATAGTTTGAAGTATGGTCTGAGAAAAAGTGGCACCTAGATGTTTGAAAGACTGTTCAGTTTTCTTTCTGCCTGTTTTATTTAAGTCTAGAGCATAACAGTTTGGATGAAAATGAAAAGAGAATGGAGTTTTGGACATTAAGTTTATATTTAGAAAATTTAGAAATGTTCTAGATTGCATCAGAAACATTTGGTATCTTTAAATGTGGGCATGTTAGGTGTATGGTAACATAATCTGCAAAGGCAGTAAAATGAAATTTGAAATTGTAACAGTTTGGCATTTAGTGGTGAGTTCTCTAAGTTAAGTAAAGAAAATGTATATCAGTATAAAAGTTAAGAAGGTTTGAGGAGAGAGGATAGTCTTGTCTAATATCATCACGAATTAATATAGGAGATGAAATGGATTGTTTAAAGTAGTTTGTATAGACCAATTATTATACAGTGTCCTGATAAAACTAATAAATGCTGTAAAATGAAATCTAGGTTGATTCCATCAAAGGCTTTTTCTACTGCTCGGGTAAATATGCTACAGATCTCCTCTATACCTTACAACCCACCTCAAGATAGTAAGGCCGAGATCCTTATCTCCTGACTTCAACTTAACCCTAGCAAAGCCCTGTACATCATCTGCATCTACTTACCTCCTGGTAATAATAGTACTACAATAGATGACATTCTAAACTGGGTATCCAATACATACCCACAAGAAACAATTCTACTAGGAGACTTTAATACTGACTGAAAATGTGTAAACACAGACAATCCTTCTTCACATGTTAATCTTCATGGCTTTAGTCAAACTATCACCGCCACCACTAGACTTAACAAACCTAACAACAAAGAGAGTATCTTAGATTGGATACTTATTAATAAACGACAACAAATTTACAAGGTAGGGACTCTTCCAGATGACTTAAGTGATCATACTTTAGCTTACATTATAAGACAAAAGAATGACATTCCTAACACCCCCACTTATAGGATCACGAACCAACAAACAGTTTAACCCTGTAGTATTCTAAACTGAACTTAATGCCTGTAACTGGAACCCACTAAAAACCCTCCCTCTTGAGGAGGCTGTTAAATATTTCAACTCTAAATTCTTAACTATCCTTGATAAACATGCACCTAAACGGTGCAACAGAATGAAGTCCAAACCGGCCCCCTGGCTTTCAAAAGAAACTAGACAACAGATATTGCTTAGGAATAAATCTTGGGCCAAGTGGAGAGCATCCAAAAATATCTCTGAGCAACAAACATTTAGACAGTTGAGAAATACTACAAAAAAGCAATACTCACTGACAAAAAAAAACTACTATTGTAAACTACAGCAATCTCACCATAACAATCCACAAAAGTTCTGGTTTAGCTTAAGTAGACTCCTACACCCAAGGCATTCTAGCACACCACCACCTCTAGGGGCTGATAACAACACCTCCCATCAAACTGCCAAATGCCTTCAATACCTTCTTCACAGACACCATAAAATCTCTAGCCTGTCAACTTTCCACAGACAACTCTAATCTCCCTACCTCTTTACCTGATACTCTCAACATTCCAAATACAACCCATCGCTACCTCGTACATCCAAAAACTTAAGCCATGTACCCCCTCTGCTGACCAAGTACCATCAGAATACCTGCAAAAAGCAGCCAAAGCAGTTGCCTATCCTGTATCCATCCTTATAAACAGAACCATAAATGAAGGAATCATTCCTGATATCTGGAAAATCTCCCACATTATCCCTTTACATAAAGGCGGTAACTCCAATGATTATTCCAACTACAGGCCTATAGCTCTCTTATCACCCTTAGCAAAAGTTATGGAAAAATGCTTTCACCATCGACTAATAAACCACTTAACCCAACATAATATACTAGCTAACTGTCAGCATGGCTTCAGGCCATTTCATAGTACCACCACAGGTATCCTATCTTTCACCGACTCCATCAATAAAAACCATAACAACATCCTCTCATCAGCTCTCTTTATTGATCTGTCAAAATCCTTTGTCATGGTCAACCAACCCCTGCTCATACATACTCTTGAATCCCTTTTTCTAGACACCAAGGCTGTTCTCTGGTTCAAGTCCTACCTTACCAATAGGCAACATGCAGTCCTCTGGGAGAATAAATTATCTTCCCACCTGCCAGTATCCCTTGGAGTCCCACAGGACTCCATACTAGGTCCACTTCTATTCTCTTTATTCATCAATGACCTTCACTTAGCAATCCCTCAAGCTACCTGCATACAATATGCAGATGATTCCACACTCATATGTTCTGCCAACTCCACATCCGAACTACAATCTCTAACCCAGAGAGTATTTAACGCAGTTGAGGCTTGGTTCTTGAAACATTGCCTCCTTTTGAATGCCAAAAAAAACAAGCTCTTACTCTTTGCACCTAACAGTAAGTCCCCCCCTATAAATTTCTCTATGAAATCGAATAATGGCACCCTTATAATCCCCGACTATACCACCAAACTGTTAGGAATTATAATTGACAATAACCTTACCTTTGATAACCATATAAATAACACTATAAAAACCGTAAATAGAAAATTGGGCTCCCTATATATAATAAAACCCTTCTTGTCACCAACAGCCAGAACTACAATTGCCCACTCCCATTTAATCTCTACTCTTCTTTATGCTTCCCCCATATATACTAACCTAAAGAAAAATAATCTCACTAAACTAGCTAACTCCTATGACAATATTGCCAGATTTGCCACTGGGAACCCATTTAGAACTCACCACTGTCTGAACCTACAGCAGCTAGACTGGCTTGAACTAAAAAACATTTTGATACTTTCCCAACTTACCATTGTCCATAGGATATTTTACCAACCTAACAACACACCAATACTTTCTAACCTTAATACCCCCTATACAAACCTCAATTCCTTACACTCTTCCACTAAACTACTGGCTAGCATTAGCAAGTCTAATAACTTGGCAGGTGACGCCTTGTTTTCTAATACCGCTGGAAAATATTGGAACCTGTTGCCATCAGATCTAACTTTACTTCCCTCCTTTCTGCTCTTTAAACAAAGGCTCAAGAAACATCTTAAGACACACTGGTTATGCCCCTGCTGTTACCCTGACTAATCTTCTGCTTTCTCTATTGCCTCTCTCTGTACTGCCTCCCTTTGCCAATCAATACTGCTTACCCCTTGGGAAGTAGTAACTGTCTTAAATTACTGTTACAACAAGGAGATGAATTAAACTTTGAATGTATTGTAAACTACCTCACATATCTTATTGTAAGAGTGTCTTATCCTTTTGGGTATTGTGTTTAACAAATAGTATATATATATTTTTTATACATTTTTTAATATTTTTTATCTATATACTAATAGGTTTGTTGATGGTTGCACATTACATTGTTTATAGACATATATGTTTTAATTTAGTTTAGAAATGCATTGATGCATAGTTATATGTTATTAATTATGTTTGATAGATAAATAGATTTTGTATTGTTTTAATGTTGATAGGTTATTGATTTAGTTCAGATAGTAATATGTTAGTTACATGTGTGTACAGCCGTTTAGAGTTGATTGTGTGTGTGTAAAATAGATTAGGTATTGATATTATTATTATATAGGCAACTACACAGATATTATATGCGTTAATAATTATGTACGGTTTTTAAATATTTATTTATTATTTTATTTTATTATGAGGTATACCAGATTACTATGTAAATTAGAGGTTTTTTAAAATTGTTTTAAAAAGTTTCAAATAGTTTTAGGAGTATTATAGAGCGTGAGAGAGCGGGAAAGGCTAATAGTTACTTCTGGTATTTTTAGTAGTATTGTATTTTTTTTGTATTTTGTTGTGGTATAACCAGGTTTTATATCTTGTAGAGTTTAGTGTTGGATGTGTGTTTCAGAAAAAGGGTAAGTACTATTTTTTCATTAAAGATGGAACATGACATTATATTCAATTTTAATTCCTGTATTGATGTATGATAAAATCCAATGAGGTGTTAGCTTTTTTTTTTTTGTAGTTTTTGTTTGTAATGCATGAAGAGTCTGAAGAAAAGCCATGGCAAAATGTTAGTAATAAAGTAATAAAGTCTTCTAGCAGTTGCTTTGAGTTGCTTTGTATATTCATCATTACTTACATTTTTCGCAGGGAGACTGAGAGTTTAGAGAGTTTTCTTCTCTATATGCATCATCAGGGACGCGTATATAGTGACTGGGTGCAGTTTTTACATTTTTACGTGTGGGAACCCGTCTCAACTGCCGTGCTCATTGTTTATACAACATGTTTATGTATCAATATGATTGTATTTAATTAAGGCATTGTATTTTATTGATGCATTTTTTTCTAAAGTATTGTTACTTATGTATTGTGAATATTATGGGTAGGTGACTCTTTTGTAGTCATTCAGCTATTTATTCATACAGTTGTTTATATGTGTTAGTACATTTTTAAAAAGTATGAGCGGTTTTGGTGCCACAAAGGTTATTTAAGCAGTAGATTAACATATAAGCAGTAGTTCTGATGAAGACCAGTAATGGTTGAAAGCGCTTAACTCTCTTCGTATGCTACGATTGTTTATTCGTTTGTTTGCAAGTCTGCTTGTCGTTTCAGTACGTGTTCATGTTTGTATTTCATGACATTAAACTGTGGATTATTATTGGCAGTCGTTGGCACTTATTGGTGTGTTCCAGGCTTTCTTTGGAGGTACTGTGAAGTATATCTTTTTTTAACAAATAGTATACATTTCTTTTTTAGCTAATGCTCTCTATTTAATTTTAATATAATTTCTTTTATATTTGTGCATGATAATCTTTTTATATGTTGTGTTTCACAAATAGTATAAATGTTTTAGCTAATGCTCTCTGATTATTTTTAACATAATTTCTTTTATATATTTGTGCATGATAATCTTTTGTATGTTACTGTTGCAGTTTTTTTCCCTGGGCCTCTGCTGAAAATGGAAATGTATCCAGTTGGACTAGCCCGGTTAACAAATGTAAAATAAATAAATAAATATGCTTCCTTTGTGTGTGTTGCATAAATGTTGAATGATTCAAAATGTATAGTTTGACCATTGGTTTGCCTTGAATTAATAAACTCTGATTGGAAAGGTGAGATGACCATGGGTATAATCTTTTTTTAGTCTGTTAGCAAATACAGATGCATATACCTTTATATCCAGGTTTATAAGATCAACAGGTCTGTAGTTTGTAATGTCTGATAAGTCTGTTTTTAATAGTTTCTAATCTGGTCATATATAGGTCAGATAGTACTTTTATATCATTAATGATAATAAATAACATGATTTTGATAATATTAACAACGGATTTATAAGATTTAGAGATAAAGCCATCTGGCCTTAGAACTATTCCAGTTTTAACATGTTTTATCAAATCATGGATTTCTGAAAATTGTACTGGTTTTGCTAAGAATGTTATATATTTATCTGATTTAGGAAATTTTCTCTAAATGAACAGAAATCCCATTTTCAGAATCTGATAAGAGCATACCTCCAGATAGCTTATTAAACAGAACTTTAAGAACTTGTAAAATATATTCATTATTAGAAATAGGTCGTCATTTTATTTTAATTTTATTTATTTTATTTTTTATTTAATTTTATTTCAGAAATATGGGAAGGTGTGTTGTAATTAAGAATAGGTTTGGCTAAAAGTTTAGAGGTAACATGAGCCCATTCAGAATGCTGAGCTTTTAGTTCAGTTTTGTGCCATGATGTTTGTGTTAGGTAAAACAGATTAAGATACTTTTTAAGATTCTTAGTTTGTTCCTTAGTTTCAGGGTCATAATTAAGAGTCTGATTTATTTTTTTTAAGTTTATCACTAATATCTGATTCTTTTTTCTGTTCATTTTTTTGTAATAGGACACCTTGCTTATTAAGAGGCTTCTTTGTAAGGAGACTTGGTGTTTTTAAATTCAAGGGAGAAGGAAAGTTTTGGCTAGGTACAGTATTTGAAAACTGATGTTTTTGATTATGTGTACAAAATGGAGTACGTTTAAAAAAACATGTTTAAGGAAAGAGTTAGATCTTGTGAGAAATATATCTTAATGTTCTTCAAAGTAAAGTTTTTCTTTGATTTTGAAGCAGTTAAAATTGCAGCCACAACTTGGAGGTTAAGTAATTCCACGTATATTTTAATAGGAGAGTTTATTTGTTGTTCTTTTCTTGGAGCCTGGTGTGCTCTTTCAATTGTAATATTTTTATCCAGGTTAAGATGTCATATATGATTTTTATTAGAGCAGGCTACTCCTCCCCTTCAGGAACACCAACATTTAGTAAATTGTTCCTTTCACTTCATGCTTCTAGCATCAGTAATTTTTCATTTATTGATGATGAGTCTTTTGAATAGTTGAGTGTTTTTTTCTAAACTGGATAACTTATCTTTGTAGTTCGCAGTCCATTCCATTTTTGCATATGGGTTTGGGGTGTCACTTCAGTAGTGACAATCATCTATACCCAAGGTTTACACCACCAGGTGGCTAGCCCTGCCACTGTAGTTCATCCATAACACACACACACACACACACACACACACACACACACACACACACACACACACACACACACACACACACACACACACCTAGGGCCAATTTAGACTGTCTAATCCACCTGCAGCATGTTTTTGGAATGTGGGAGGAAATAAGAGCAACCAAAGGAAACTCACGTGAACACAAGGAGGACATGCAGACTCCGCACAAAAGTCACCCAGCAGAGAATTGAACCAGGGAACCTCTTGCTATAAGGTGACTCCAGTGTCCAGATATATTAATTCATTGAGAAATACTGTTTAATGTTCAGCTGATATGCATGATATGGCTAGAGATGTAGATGGCAGCATTTTGAAACAGACAAAGTGCTGTTTTTAACTCTTTTAGAGCAAAATTTGCTTCAGTGTGGTTTTAGTATTAGATTATATTTTTTCTCTATTAATATTCACTTTATGTCTTTTACTGCTGGTATATTTTTTCTGGGGTGGCCGCAGTGGTGCAGTGGTTAGCATTGTTGCCTCACAGCAAGAAGTTATCCAGTTCAATTCTCAGCTTGCTTGCCTTCTGTGTGGAGTCTGCATGTCCTCCCTGCAGTCACATGAGTTTCCTCCAGGTACTCCAGTTTCCTCCCACATTCCAAACACATGCAGTAAGTCAACTGGACACTCTAAATTAGCTGTAGGTGAAAGTGTGTGCACTAGTGAGTGGTGCGAATGAACTACTGTGGCAGGGATAGCCACCCAGAGGTGTAAACCTTGGCTCAAGATGATTGTCATTGTGGAAGTGGCACCCTGACCCCATGTGCAAAAATGGGAAAAGGGATTGAGGATGGATAGCTGGATGGATATTTTTTCTGGACAGACAATATTAGAGCACATAGTTTTTATCATTTGTCTTTCCTTGATATTCAGGTCCTCTGACATTGTATTGAAATCGTTTTGTGAAATGATGGAAAGTTAAGCACATTTCCTTAAGTAATATTTTCTAGATTATTTGTGATTGCAAGCAGAACACATGCTCAGGAGATTATCTTCAGACACAGCCATTGCAATGATGGGGAAAGAACAGGTAAAATCAATCCAGCAGTCAGCAATCAGTTATAAATTACTCAATGAATGGACTTAAGCTGCAGGACTGTAATAGCTGTACACTCTAGAGTGGCCATCCTGATTCTAGATAAACCAGCACTTGTCATGTTGGTATTCTAGAACCCTGCTTCAGAGAACATGGCTAGGTAAGGACTGTTTGATGCATTCAACCTAGCCATTTCTCACCTATTTGATAAACAGAGATTCCTACTTAAGTGACTGTTGCTTATTAATTCTGCCACCAGAAAAAAAAAAATTACCACATGTGTATCACTTATTCTTGAACTCCTCTGCTGTGTTTGGTTAAATTAATTCCTTAGGAAGGCTGTTCCAGTTATGGATAACCTTTTCTGTGAAAGAAGGATGGGGGGGTGGCCTAATGGTTAAGGTGTTTGCCTTACAAACACAAGGTGCAGGGTTTGAGTCTCACAAGGGATAATTGGCTAGGCTTAAAATGGCTCGCAAGGGCAGTTAGCTTAGTACTAACCTATGAACCTATGTCTCACTGAAGTATCCAGCTTATAGCTTCAAATTGTATGCCATTTTTCTCATACTAGTCTTCTTTTGACAAATGGTAATCATTTTGATTCTGATGAAACCCACAAGGAATGCAAAAGTCTTTTGCACTTCTATCCATTGCCCTTTTAACACAAGACTTTCTACAGATTGCTCTTGTAGTCCTTTTTATATAGTTTCTGCTATATAATGTACAGAATTTTGCTCCTTATTGTGAACTGTCCCTGTATTGTCTGTCTGCTTAGAATGAAGTCCTTTGGAATAGCACACAATATTCCAGAAGAGACCTTCCCAGCTCTCTACATAGAATGATAAGTTGTTCTAATTTTCTATGGCTTAAGCCTCCCCGTATATAGCTTTGTATTCTCCAGTCTTCCTTGTGGCACCCTTTGATTGCTCGCTTATGTTACTGTTCTCTGTTATGAATTCTCCTCGGTCCATTTTCTCAATTATATTTTCTGGTAGTTCTCCTCCAAGCTTGTACTGATCTTGATTACTCCTTCCAAGTTGGAATATGTTATATTTTGTATTACATTTAAACTGTAATATTTCAGACCATTCCTTCAATCTTGCCAAGTTACTTTTCATTCCTTCAGTGCATTTTTATTCCTCTGGTGTTTCATGTTATATCATTTGCAAAAAGTCATCTGTTTCTTTTCAGCCATCCTGTAATGCCTCAGAAAATATTTTAAATACCTAGCACTTTCATGGACTACTGTTGTATCCCATTGATCCTGTTATCTTAGTGGACACTGTTTTATTATGATCTTCAATCAGTATTTCCTAGCCACTGTTTTATCCATACTAGTACCCTAGAAACATTTCCAAGCATTCCTTATTTATTCACTAATCTTTAGTCTGGCATTATATCTGATGATTTGCTAAGGAATGCGTAGGCTATGTTCAGAGCCTCTTTCCGGTCTTGTAATTTCTTTATGCTACCAAATAATCAGTTAGCTTTGTCTGAGATGTCCTTCCTGCTATGAGTAATTGTTGTCTTGGGGTCTGTGCTCAGCTTCTAGATATTTTACAAGTCTTTCCTTCAGTAATAATTCCTTGAGTTTTTCTAAGACTGATATCAGACTGAAAAGTCATTAAGAGTCTGAGCTTAGACTTACTCTTGCTCTGTAAACAGGAATTATATCTGTCTTTTTCCAGCCATTAGAAACCTTACTCTTACCTATCATGTGCTAAAAATATTATTTGTTGGAGTTGGTAAATTTCCCTTCTTTTATTTTAAATTAATTTACCAGCCCTGCCTTTTCAGTGTCTTGTTCTGCCAATCCCAGCCCTTAGTTATTTATGCATGTATTTATTTATTTATTTATTTTTGTCATAGCCCTTTATTTTTATTTATTTGCATGCATTTATTGAGCAAGATAATCCAACTGGACATATTCCATTCTTAGTGAAGCATTGATAGAAAAGCACTGATACATAATCTTGCAATTAATACAGATACTGACAATGAAGAGAAAAAATAATGGTTCCCTATCAGTAATGCAATAATTTGCATACAGTATTCATAATGAAAGGGTGATATATAATAAAGCAGGGTTTCAGACATAATAGAATTAAATTAGTTCCAGAATGTAGACAGTAATTAGCAGATAAGGAAATGTGTGCCATATATAATATGCAGACTAGTATGTGGAAAACTCAGGAAATTAATATACTCAGCATCAAAGGGTTTGAAAATACCATCAGTATCAAAAAATTGTTCATGATCAAAAACTGAGAACAAAGTATCATTGTTGCAAGTACTTTAAATCACTGGACAAAGGAGTTGCATTTATTGTGGAAACAATGGAAAAATAGATGCTACTTGTTAAATAAAAAATTAGAATTTAATACACAGGAGGTTTAGATTTAAAAGTTTACTAGTGTACACCAGGAGGCAAAAAACCATACAAGTACAGAATTTTGTCTGACATGAAACAGGAAGCACACAATTTTATATAGGTTTAACATTTAGCTATGCCCATCTTACTGACGTGATATGTCACAGGGCATCTACATCACTTTAGCTTACAAGCCTCTATTTTTTTAATCTGCTGATGCAGTATGTTTTAAAAAAAAACTTTTCTTCTAGATATAATATGGCCTTGCTATCCAGCTGGTCAGTCATAATATCTTTCTGTAAAGTTACTTATTCAAGGTTTCATATCAGTTCAAATACAATGGCAGCTTCAGTCTTTTAATGCATGTCTTTGTTCTGTTACACTTTCTCACACAGCTACGTGATATCTAAGTAACACATATTCAAGGCCATCTCATTCTTACAAGAAGAGCAGAAGATTATTATTTTACACATTTAATTTCCTGACCCAGCAGATAATCACTTGTGAAAAGCATAAACATTAAAACTTGCTAAGCTAGCATTCTGTCAGGGTCAGGGATCAGCTTTTGCTTCAAGCCACACTGCAGTTTCAAAACTACTTTACATTTAGACATGAATTAATTTTACTACTATATGATTAATAGAATAAAATGCATTATATACTACTTTGCTTTTAAACTAGCATTTCTCATGTATTCAAATACACATTTTTTTAACATTTTCCCCCTATTAATACTTTTTATTCTATTTTGAAGTATGCATAGTGTCATTTCATCTCCTAGCCTTTTTCGCCCAGGATTTTCAGCTAGGTGAGTCATTTAATCTATACTTCAGAGAAAGCGTCATCTGAAATCAATTTTTCAATTTTAATATTTTGGTAGAAAGTTTCAGTAACAGATACATCAACAAAATCTTTGATTAATCTTTTTATGCAGGGAATTCCACAGCAAACACATGCTCCTATTAGGAGTATACCCACACAAATAGCAATTAGAATATTCATTAGGATGGAACCCCACCCCCCAAACAGATTTTGGAAAAAGTCCGTCAGTGGGTTTGGGCCTGGTTCAGTCATGGCTGATACTTGCTGAATTACCTCTAGGTGATTATTTATCTTGTGACGATTGTCAGGAATGAAAGCACAGCATTCTTCTTTGATAAGTGCGCACGTACCACCTCTCGCTGCTAGGGTGAAGTCAAGAGCCATCCGATTTTGTAGCACAACAGTTCTCATTGCATTCAGTTCATAAGTTACTAGTTCTAGGGTGGAAAAAGTTGCATTACTCATTACTTTGAGAAGTTTCGACAACTTCCTCAGCTCCCAGATCGATTTGACTGCTCCATAGGCTGGTAATATTCCTGCCCAGGATATAACACTGTTACTCAAGTCCATATGAGTCAATTCACTTTTGTCTTTTACTGAATTATGGTCTTTCCAACCAGCTTCGATCTTCCCAACTGGATTCACAGGTTTCTTAACTGGACCTTCAGTTTTTCGAGCTGTTTCCCTTACGTTTCGTATCTTACCCAAAGGTAATTCTGCAGTATGTCTTATTGCCGGAACCAAGTAACCCAAAAAACAACTGCCGGACCAATTCTCAGGTAACCATTTATATGCCTTTTTCCCACAAATAAAATAACAGTTTTCTACTTTAGTACTAATACACATCAGCCCTGCATGAAACATTTTTTGATCTATAACTGACAATTGTTTAAACAAAACTGGATTTTTTTGAATGTCACTCATAGTTGTTTTCAATTAGTTTAAATACGAGTCATAATTAGTATTGCAAAAAGTATTACCATTACTATTCTTAATATAACATCGGTAAGATATGGTTATATTGCAATTGCTCCAGCCCACCTGGAGAGTGTCATTTTTATAGAAACATACAACTCCTTTTTGTGTGACAGGTAAAAATAAAGCTATTTTGTCCTGTGATCTCACAGTTCCTGTGTCGAAAAGTAAATTCTCCCAAGTCTCATTTATCCCCAAAGGGACAGCGGACATTACCAGTCCTCCATATGCTGTTGGTATAGCTGTACAAACCTAGTAATTTGAAATGTTCATAGTCTCTGCATACACACGTTTCATGGCCAGGTATGTGTTAAAATTTGGATGCCAGTCTATAGACGTTTTATCACGCCTTCCCACTTTCACTTGTGTGGTTGTGTGTAGGATAAACCACAGCAAGAGGAAAATTGTCACAATTACAGTTAATAAATGTACACACAACAAAATGATTATGCAACATCTCTGGGGTTGATCTAAACTTCTATTTGCTTTGTTTTTGGCCATCTTGGTCTGGTTGTGTATCAGTCACAAAGTTTTTATCAAGTTGAAAGTTCTTTACCGGTTTACAATGCGTTAAATGAACCAAGGATGTCCTCTCGGCCACTCTAACTGCAGTAGGCGTTGCCAACAAAACCTGGTACGGACCTTCCCACTTTGGACTCACTCAGTTTTTCCTTTTCGCCACTTTCAGCCACACCCAACTTCCAGGGCCCACGACTGCTTTCACCGGTCTGGTCTGTTCCTTATCTGAAAGAGAGTTAAACTGCAAAACAGACTTATTCATTAACAATTTCTTGATATACTCTGCTAACGAACTGTCAGCCTCTTGTTCTGCAGGCATGAGAGCTTTGCACTGAGGCACATAGTATGCTGTCCCAAAAATCATTTCAAAGGGAGTCAAACCCTTTGCATTTGGAACCATTCTCATACTCAGCAATGCTAAAGGCAGACAGTATATCCAATTCTTTTGGGTCTCTTCTACTAGCTTCCTTAACTTGTTCTTTAGGGTACCATTGTACCTTTCCACCAGTACTGTTGACTGTGGGTGGTAAGCACAATGGTTCTTCAAGGAGATACCAAAAAATCTCCCAAGCTGGTGAATCATCTGATTCACAAAATGTGTGCCATTGTCACTATAAATTCTCTCCGGAATGCCAAATCTAGGGATTACTTCTTTTATCAGGGCTTTTGCCACTGTTGCTGCATCCGGGTTTTTGGTTGGAAAAGCTTCTACCCATTTAGAAAACATGTCTACAATAACTAAATAAAATTTCTTTCCTTCATATTTATTCAATTCTATGAAATCCATACAGATAGTATGGAATGGGTATGGTGGTATAGGAAAACTTCCTTGCTTGGTTTTAAATGCTCCTTGTGCGTGATGCTTGTTACAAGTATGACAAGCTGCACAAAATTTTTTTGTGTAGTTTCTGTATCCATATGTTTGCAATATTTCATTTACTAACTGTACCATCCCCCCTGTTGAGACATGGCACTGCCCATGGCTCAACAAAGCTGCATATTTAAATAAATTAGACGGCAATATTGGTTTTCTTTCTTTGGAAATGTACAGTCCATTTTCAAGAATTGCACCTCGTTTTACCCATTTTTGTTTTTTTGCTTTTGTAGTAAGCGTCTGCATTGTTTTTAACATGTCTAAATCTAAAATCTCAGAGGGTTGTAATTCCTCATTTAAAAGTAAAGTTTCTGAGTCTGAGGCTGCTTGCTTTGCAGCTGCATCAGCTTGTGCATTGCCTTTTGAAATCTTATCTTGTTGTTTTGTATGAGCTACACATTTACAAATAGCTACTTTGGTAGGTAACTGAATAGATTTTAATAACTCCAAAATAAATTGTGCATGATTAATAGGTTTTCCACTAGATGTTATCATTCCTCTATTTTTCCATTGCTGTGCAAATACATGAACTATAGAAAAAGCATACTGACTGTCAGTATATATGTTTACACACTTGTTTTTTGCTAAAGTACATGCCCTTGTCAAAGCTATCAATTCCGCTGCTTGTGCAGATAAGTTGTGTGGTAAGGATTGAGCTTTTAAAATTTCAGTGTCTATAACTACTGCATATCCCACCAGATTCTTCCCTGTAGGACCCCTTCTGCATGAGCCGTCCATGTAATATGTCACCTCGGCATTATCCAAGGGCATATCTATAAGTTCTTATCTAGGTAAAGCTAACTGTTCAATTTCCTGCATGCAGCTGTGTGGTGTGCCCTCCGCAGGAGTTTGAAGTAATGTTGATGGATTCAATGTCGTACATCGTTTAATTGTCATATGAGGTTGGCTCAGCAGTATAGTCATACATGAAAGATGTCTAGCAGGAGAAAGGTATGCCATTTTCTCTTGCAGTAAAATTATTGCAACTGCATGAGGTACTCTTAATGTGAGAGGGTGGAATAACACCACTGAGGCCGAAGCCTGCACTGCCATTGCAGCTGCGACTACTGCTTGTACACAGTGAGGCAAAGATCGCGCCACTGGGTCTAACTGTGATGAATAGTAGGCTATGGGGCGTTGCTTGTCCCCATGTTGTTGCATCAATACTGACATCATATATCCTTGCTTACAATCTACGGTCTGAAAGAACTGTTTGTGATAATTTGGAAGTCCTAAAACTAATGAAGAAGCTATCAACTGCTTCAACCTGCAGAAAGCCATTTTCACTTCAGTTGTCCATTGTAAAATATCTTGCGCTGCCATTGGTGTCTTATATATCAAGTCAGTTAATGGAGCAGATTCCAAAGCATAATTTGGTATCCAGTTCCGACAAAAATTAGTTGTACCTAAGAAAGACATCATTTCTTTCTTGGTTGTTGGTTTGGGTGCTTGCAAAATCGCTATTTTTCTTTCCTCATCTAGTATTCTACCTTCATTGGATATTACATATCCCAAGTATCTAACTTGTTTTTTCCAAAGTTGTAACTTATTTTTGTTTACTTTGTGTCCTTGTATTGCTAAAAATTTCAATAATGCTATTGTATCCTCCCTGCACTGTTGCTGGGTGGGGGCTGCTAGCAAGATGTCATCTACATAAAGTAGAATTTGACTACCTCCCGGTGGGGTAAATCCTGCCAGGTTGCTATCCATTTCTTGTGCAAAAATTGTTGGGCTCTCACAATATCCCTGCGGTAGTCGAGTATACGTATACCTTTTACCCTGAAATGCAAATGCAAACCAATATTGACTATCAGGGTGTATAGGTATTGAAAAGAAAGCATTGCTAGTATCTACCACAGAGAAATACTTCTGTTGCGGTTCTAAATCATTTAACAAAGTATGTGGGTCTGGCACCGTAGGTGCTCTAGGTATTACTGCATTATTTACAGCTTGTAAATCTTGTACCATCCGCCATTCCCCGTTTGCTTTTTTAACAGGAAATAAGGGTGTATTACATGGTGAATCAGGAGATTCTACCAGTACTCCTTCTTTGAGTAATGCTGCTATTATAGGTTTAATTCCTATTTCTGCATTCTTTCTTAAAGGGTATTGTCTTTTCTGTGGTCTAAAAGCTGACTTTGGGGTTATTGTAACTGGTCCTGCTGTTCGAATAAGTCCTACATTTGACTTGCCTGTTGACCAGAGAGTTGTTGGAATTTCACATAAGGTCTTTTTTTTTTCTTTTAATAAAAATGCTAATCAGCTGTCCTCGCTAGATTGCAAGTGTACAGCTGGATGTGTCTGTGTCAACCAATTCAGTTTTTGTTTTTGTATCCCTTGTTCTGATAGTTCTAAATCAGTCTGTTTCTCCCATCTTGTTACTTTTTTTCCTAAATCTGCCCATTTGACACTTTTGTTTTTTGTCAAGCTGACATGTGGCAACCGATTTGATCTATACAATGCAAGGAATTCTTGAGGTAATGAACAGCTAACTACACTGTTCCCCTCAGTATCCCAGTACAAAGTACGCAAAACCAATCTAGTTGCACGATTTCTAAACAGTTCTTGCTCATACTCTCTATCAGGTCCTGGTGTGGTACAGTAATATAGAGTACAGTGTAACAAATGCTGTTGATCAGTGTCAAGGGAGGGGGCTTTACTGATGGCTACATTCATCAGTTCCTCGGTCACTGCCCCTGGACCAGTCGTGACTAGGTCCTGGCTGTACCAATAAAAGGTTTCACCCTCCGATCGCACTATAAAGGTATCCATTTGTCTCTGTGCCTCCATACCTTGTACAGTTGGAACTACTGCTATGCCAAATATCTGCATAAGGTCTCTGCCTAATAGGTTTACTGGACACTTTGCAGACACAACTATTTTACTTCTCTGGGTCATACCTGAAACAGGGTCAGTTATTGCTATATCATGGGAAAGTGGTTCCTTGTATAGCTGTCCATTTGCGGCTTTTACTAGTATATAATCAGGTGATTCTGAATGTTCTGGTAACTTGGAGGGGTGTATCAAAGTCTGTGATGCTCCTGAGTCACACAGGAATTTGACTTTTCTTCCCTCCACCAGAAGTGTAACTTCCGGTTTCGTATCTGCCAAGTAGAGCTCTAAGCTCAACAATGCTAAGTCCAAAATTTTACTTTTTTCATCTTTCTTATCTACTTGCACTTCCTCTACTCCTTCTATCACATTTACATCTGCTTTTTGTTTATTATGTTTTCCTGATGATTTTTGACTTTTACTTGATGTATCCTCACTATCATATAGTCAGTCCTCATCTCCTTTATCTTCTGTAATTACCTTTTTGTTTTGCCTACAATCCCTTGCTAGATGCCCTTTTTTCCTGCATTTGAAGCATTCACCTCTCTTTTTCCTCTCTTCAAAATCTTCTGATCGTTTGTCAGACTGTTTCCCTGGGCATTTTTCTTGCCCTTTTTACCTGACTGTAATACAAATACTTTAGCTCTGTCTTCAGCAGTGAAGACTTGTGCCTTTTTTTTCTTTTTACTATTAAAATGTCTCTCAGCATGTCTAGCGTATTCGAGTAAGGCTTGTAGCCTCCCTGTTCGATGATCTATCATATGCTTCGTAATGAAGCTACTAATAGGTGCAATGCAACCTTTCAAAAATGCATTTTTTAATTGTTGTTTATACTGGGAATCATTTGTTTGGTTCTCAGGAACCGACATACCGCTATGATTATTAAAACATTCTAATAATTTAGCATAATATCCATCTATTGTCTCATTTTCTTGTTGTATGCATTGATTAATGCAAGTCCAGTCTGCTCTAGGTTTTCATTTCTCAGAGATTCGGTCTGTCAGACCTTTCACTCTGTTGTCTAACTCTGCGTCACTATGTGGGAGTGGTCTGAGCTCTGCATTACGAGGATTCCAGGCGCCACAAATTATGTGCCAATTTGGACCTATAATTTGTCTCACTACATTTTTTACTTTTTCCCCATTCAAGTGGTAACTTAACCTCATGCCTTGTAAATCTTTTAAAAATTTCGTAAAATTAACTTTTGGATGGGGGATTCCCTCAGTAGCCTTCCGGATGTCTTCCGGTGTCCATGGTCTATATACTAAGAGTGTTGGATCCTGCCCTTCCTGTCCTGCCTGAGGATTTGGAACTTCTATAAATGGGCATATTTCTTCCTCACTCTCATCCTGTAGATTTCTCTCTATTTGGTATGATTCTGCGTCCCTATGTGTTTTACGTGTTTGGGACCTAGTCTCAATAGGATCTCTAACAAATGGTTGTGGTCTTACTGAAACTTCAGGATAAGGCGGAGGCGGACCAGCCTGTCCACTCGCTTCATATCCTGAAAAGGGTAAGGGAGGGGGTAAGGGAGGAGGAGCAGGAGCTGTAGCTATTGCCAAGTTATTATCCTCTTTGTCTAAAAATAATGTTTTTGAATTTTTAAGCTTTTGTTCCCTACGATTTGCTTCCTCAATCCACCTCTGTGCTCGAGGAATGCCTAGTTGGCGTTGCTTTTTTGCCTGACCTCCTGCATCAGATTTAAGCTGTTTAAGGAGTTTAACTAGTGAAGGTTTATCTAGTTTACCATTAAATTCATATTTATTAACCCATTTCATATAATACCTAATGTTATCAGAACGCTGTAATTGCATGTATTTTGCGTCTTCAGTTAGGGGCGGATCTCGCGAGGTTTTAGTGCACTGATTACCCATGTCAAAGAAAATGTTACATAACCCTTTTTTATCACGTGATATCAAATTCTTAGTTCCTGTTTACAGTTTATCTAGAATAACTGTCCAGCTTATTCTGTTACCCTGCTCTATGACCAAATATACAGTACTTCCTTTTGTCCCTGATCTGCAAAACAAATCTTGACAACAATATACTGTAACCTAGTCCCTGATCTAAAACAGAAAAAAGGCAAATTCTTCCTAACTGAGCCTCCTGGTTTTGAAAAACTTTTAAATTCTGCTCTTCGGGCGCAGATCAGAAAGTGGCCAGCCTCTTTACACACGACAATTCAGTCAGAGGTCTTTTTACTCAAAAAGAACCATTTCGGTAACTACTCCTGCGCAGTATTCGACCACCGATACTCGCTGATCTGCAGCTTACCAAGGGAAATCCGTCTCGAAGGACCAAATTGTTAAATAAAAAATTAGAATTCAATACACAAGAGGTTTAGATTTAAAAGTTTACTAGTGTACACCAGGAGGCAAAAAAACATACAAGTACAGAATTTTGTCTGACATGAAACAGGAAGCACACAATTTTATATAGGTTTAACATTTAGCTATGCCCACCTTACTGACGTGATATGTCACAGGGCATCTACATCATTTTAGCTTACAAGCTTCTATTTTTTTAATCTGCTGATGCAGTATGTTTTAAAAAAAACTTTTCCTCCAGATATAATACGGCCTTGCTATCCAGCTGGTCAGTCTTAATGTCTTTCTGTAAAGTTACTTATTCAAGGTTTCATATCAGTTCAAATACAATGGCAGCTTCAGTCTTTTAATGCATGTCTTTGTTCTGTTACACTTTCTCGCACAGCTGCGTGATATCTAAGTAACACATATACAAGGCCATCTCATTCTTACAGGAAGAGCAGAAGATTATTATTTTACACATTTAAATTCCTGACCCAGCAGATAATCACTTGTGAAAAGCATAACCATTAAAACTTGCTAAGCTAGCATTCTGTCAGGGTCAGGGATCAGCTTTTGCTTCAAGCCACACTGCAGTTTCAAAACTACTTTACATTTAGACATGAATTCATTTTACTACTATATGATTAATAGAATAAAATGCATTATATACTACTTTGCTTTTAAACTAGCATTTCTCATGTATTCAAATACACATTTTTTTTAACACTACTCTAGAATTTTTGTTCAAATTTTCCATCAGATGAGTTTGTTGGGGCTCAGGGGCAGTATGCAGCTGCTATTAATACCTCTGGTTCTCCTCAAATTATGCTTATCTGTATGTCAGAATTATTTGTTAGATTTAGGAGCCTCCAGACATTGCTCAAACTGATAGAGTTGATTAGTTTTATTTAGGGCTTGGTGATGGAAAGGTGAGGGGAATTCATTAAATTCTCATGACTGTTGGCCTAGAGAGCTGGCCTAGGAGTTAGCAGTCTTTGTTACACCTTAACATACCCTCTATCTAGAAGAGTGTATAATGCAACATGCCCTCTGTCACTGTAGAATGCTTGTAAAATCTTGCCTTTGGTAGCTGTGCATAAAAGACTATATGTCAGCCTACATTTGGTAGCTCTTAGTAAAAAGTATCAAAAATTAAACATCGATATTGAGGCACAAGAGTGCTTTAAACTTAGATCATTGCTGAAAGTGGGCCAATAATATTGCCATGGTTAGCACCAGGAGTTAGAGAGTTTTGGTGTGGCATCTTTCCAGTGGCAAAAAGTTTCTTTTTCTGGAAAATCATGTATTGTTTTTATTTATGATGCACTGGCAACTCAATACACATATATTCTGGACAGGCATTGCATTCTACACATTGAAAAGAGGTGCTATATGCACCACAGCAGAAACCAAATACAACCCAACATGCCAGACTGTCATTTTGAAAGCCCATGTAACTCTACTTGTGGTAGCTATATAAAAAGATCATACACCAGTCCTCATTTGGTAGTTCATTAGCAATACATTCAAGGAATTATACTTGAACACTCGGGTATGAAATTTGCACAAAACTGCCACTCTACTGCTAAGTATTCAAATATAACCTAATGCTGAAATTGCCTCACCATATTGTCATGGTCAATACAATGAGTTTTGGTGGTACATCTTTCCAGTGACAAAAAAAACCAAAATAAACAAACAAACATACAAACAAAAAATATGGATGAGTTTGTAGAACTTTACTCTTTCAAAATTGCACTACTTTAACTGCAGTCTGATGGACTTGGATAAGCATTTTGCTTCCTAAGGATGTGTTAGACTACTGCTCCTTTTGCATAAAATTGTACCGCTGAATGTGTAACAAATAAGAAAGTGATTTCTTACTTTGAGAAGGTTTTGTAAAGTGTGCATGCAAGCACTGATTAACTTCCACTGTTCAGGAAGATGTTCCTACTTCACATCCCTCCCACCTGCCAAATTCCCAAGCCTCCCCATATGCCCTCGCTTATAAAATTAAGTCTGTTCACCCAGAGGTTTACACAAACCACTCTCCTCTTGAAGACTTACTTGACTTTAACCCTACTTTCACAAAATTATTTTTCCAATTAACCTACTAATACTCTTTCTTGATCAAACCAGTCCAAAAGGCAAAAATACCCCAAGTGAAGAAGCTGGATTGGACCCACTCACCAAAGATGTGATTATTATAAGTAAATAACTCAGATGTGTAGTTCAGGAAACCACTTTATTCCAACCAATACATAAATCCAAAAAAAAGATAAGCACTTTCATTTAAATAATCTAGACTTCATCAGACAACAAGTAAAAAATGGACACTTCCTTTTATACAGAACCTCCAGGAAATGACATAATGTTAAGTTAATTAGACCAACTAAATAGACTTTCATAAAATATTCATGAGATATAAAATATAAGCAGTCCTAGCTATGACAACATTCTAAATGACACACAAACCCCACAGATAAATACAAATACAAATTAAATTCATGTTATAAAAAATGAAACTACACGTTTGTAAAAAGTCTGTTTTGTATGTAATAAATAGAATAAATAACATTTAAAACTGTATGAAAATGTGAATGTGAAATGTATAAAGTACTGTATTTTTCAGTAGTTATTGGAGAGGTAATATTACCTCTGCAATGCCTTTAATTTCAGTAAAGAACTAATATAGATATATTCATTTAAGCCTGGCTAGTTCCCCTGCATTTAAATGTAACTGCCAGCATAGTTCTCTTTTTTCCAGCAATAGTGTCCATGCCCCTCCTCTTACATCAGTGTTAATTCCATCTATAATGAAGAACAAAAATTTATGATTGTTGTTCTCCATTATATGCTTACTTAATGCATTGGTATCTTTTCTGTTTTTACTATCATATAAATGTTCATAGATGTGATTCTTCAGCTTCTGATCAGTCTTGCCAACATTGAAACAAGAACAAGAAACAAGATGGTGCATGTAGCACAATACACTACCTTCTCAGAACAACAGTTATATTTCTGGTTGATGTTAATTTCCACATTGTTGATACAAAATATGTTACCTTCTTTTACAAATTTACAATAATTGCATCTACCACATTTGTTCATTGAACCAGGTGTTTGGTTAGAATACAGGCTCCTAATCTCAAAAATGTTTTTTCAAATTCTTTCCTTTTTTATACACAATGGTTGGTTGTAAGCCTATCACAGATCTAATATTCTTTTCATGTCTAAGAATGGACCAATTTTTCATTAAAATATTTTTTAAAATGAAACTCTCATTAGTAAAAACAGTAATAAATAAAGTTTTAAAATCTCTACTTTCTTCCACAATGCTAATGTCATGATTATTAGGTGAAGGTAAAAATATTACATGTACCATCCCCTGACACAAGGGGAGGTAAAAGCCTCTCTCCCTTTTATTAACCACCTCAGTCATAATATTAATAATAAATTTATGAGGGTAACCTCTTTTTAAAAACATTTGTTTCAGGTTGTCACATTCAATAAAAAAATCATCCATTAAAGACACGTGTGTGCTGCACACACAAATTGGCCTTTAACAATAGCCTTCTTTTGTTTCACAGGGTGAGTACTAGAATAATGTAGTAGAGAGTTAGAATAAGTATTTTTTCTAAAAATCTTTGAAACAAACTTTTTATCCTAATAATTCTTGAGTAAAAGGATGTCAGGAAAGGAAATATTATTAACATCACAAGTGTATGTAAACTTTAAGAAGTTAGTGGTGGTTCCAATATATGCAATAAAATCATTAACAAGTTCAGTGGGTCCATCCCATAGAATAAACATGTCATCCAAAAACCTGATATAGAGCTTAATATATCCAAAATACCTTGAGAGGATCAAGAATTTTTTCTCCAATTGTTTAACCACAATGTTGGCATGTAGGCCACTGCATGCTGACCCCATGGCTACTTCCTCTTGTTGTAAATATATTTCTTTATTAAAAAGTATAAAATTGTTTTTAAGAACTATTTCCATTAAGTGTGCATAAACCAAAACATCAAAGTGTGCAATACCTTTTTCATAAAGGTATTCTGTGAACCAGAGAGCACCCCTGCAATACCAGACTACAACTCTCACCACACTTTTCGGCCAGCAAACCAGGATTGAAATACTAACAGTGGAGGAGTGTCCATATTCACCAAGGATATACATACCACCAGGTTAGTTGCCCAACACAATGTGTCTGAAATTCTCCAGGTGCAACTAACACTAGGTAAGACTGAAATCCAAATTGTAGCTTGCTACAGATCCCCCACCATGCCCCAAGATTCTCACTACACCTTTCTAAACATACTGGAAAATATTAATATACAACCAAACACCCTAATACTGGGTGATTTCAACTACCCTACCATTAACTGGGAAAACTACTCATGTACCAACACCTTTGCCCAACGGTTCTTGGAATTCATAAATTCCAATGCCCTGGATAATTTAATCCATAGTCCCACCAGGGGCTCCAATATCTTAGACCTGATCATTACCAACATGGGAAATCGATGCTCCACACCTATGGTCAAACCTTCGTTGGTCAGGTCAGACCATAAGCTAATCACCCGTAACATCCACATCCCACCCCAGCCCCCAGTAAAGAAACCTCCATAAAAAACTTCTCCAAAGCCAACTTCATGCTACTCAATCAGAAGTTACAAACTTCATGACACCCATGCAGACGGGAACTGAAAGTTAGACTGCTGAGCCCTACACTAAGGCACTCTATGAGCACATCCACTCATGCATGAATCGTACCATCCCAAATAGAACCAAGATGTTCTTCTTCAAAAAAAGGAAGCCAATCTGGTGGTCCCCTGCCATAAACAAACTTTACAACAAAAGGAAGAAACTGTTGCAGAAAAGAGGAAAATCCCAGGATGCAAAAAACTCCCTTACCAGCCTCAGTAAGAAGCTGGGATCCCTCATAAAATCCTACAAAGCTAGTTACGAAAATAAAATTGCCAAGGATTCCGAAGACAACCACAAGGCATTCTATAACTATGTCAAGAATCTAAATGGCAATGCTCAGATCTGCTCTGATTTACAACAGAATGGCATTAAATATACTGATCCCAAGGATATTGCCAATATCCTGGCAGATTGATTCATTGCCAACTCCACCCCCCCTCTCACCCCCTAAATGGCCCATCTCAATACCAGAAGATTGCCAAATTCCGATAATAACGGCCACACAGGTAAAAAATGCACTCTCCAAAGCTAAGAATGCAGCATCCATGGGACCAAATGACATCCCGGGCTGTATACTACATGAACTACAAAATGAACTGGCACCTCACCTAAGTGTCATGTTTAATTATACTCTCACCTCAGGCTTCATGCCCTCTGAGTAGCGCACATCTACAGTTATCCCACTCCACAAGGGGGGATCCTCCTTGGATCCTGGGAACTACCGCCCCATCAGTCTGACAAGCCTGATCTGCAAGGCCATGGAATGTATTATCATGGAACTTATAAACAAAGACATTGGCAACTTTAAAACACTGGACCCCATGCAGTTTGGGTTTGTAAAGGGCCAATCTTGTCTCCCGAACCTGATTGACTTCTTCGAATCAGTCTCCACAGCCATAGAAGAGGGTAAGGCAGTCCACACAGCCTATCTGGACCTTGCCAAGGCCTTTGACACCATCCCCCACTCTGGAATCATAGATAAACTTACTAAGCTGGGCATTAATTCCTATGTCACTCGATGAGTTGCCAACTGGCTTACTGACAGAAACCAGACTGTAAAAGTAGCTGACTCCAAATCCAGCTCCAGACAAGTGACAAGTGGAGTACCTCAGGGTTCAGTCCTGGGACCTCTCTTGTTTGGCATGTACTTTTCTGAAGTACAGGTCAATACTAAGGGTCTCTGGCTAACAAAGTTCGCAGAAGACTGCAAACTGGGAGCCATTATTGAATCCCCAAATGATGTGGATACTCTACAAAAGGGCCTTACAGAAACAGATGCTTGGTGCCAGAGCCATGGGCTCAAGCTCAATGCCAAGAAATGTATAGTTATCCCCTTTGGGAAAAAACATGTACACATGAATTACCACATAGGTGGCAGTACACTAAACACCGAAAGTGTGATAAGAGACTTAAGGACACAGGTGGACACTGGTCTCACCTTCAATAACCACATCACCACAACAGTCAGGAAATCCTTCTATGTGGCACACACCTCATCACTAAGGGCTTTTCATCCAGAAAAAAAGAGGTCATTGTCCCACTGTATTCATCCCTTATTAGACCCATTATTGAATACAACGCCCCATTTGGTATGTACCTCTCAAGACATCTGCACAACTGGAAAGGCCGCAGAAATACCTCACTAAAAGAATCACAGGCCTAAAGCAGATGCCTTATGCTGACCGTCTTAAAAAACTCCAGCTATACTCTGTCACATATTGTCTACTCCGAGGCGATCTCTGCTTAACATACAAGGCCATGTCAAACCCAGAGCTGTTGGACATGCTACACTTAAAGAAATCCCAATCCCTCAGAGCCACACGCTTCAGGGATCTAAACTGTGTCATCACAATAAACAAAACAAAAATGCTGGAGGGATAGGTTCCTGACCCAGAGACTCCCCAGACTTTGGAATTGACTGCGCCTCTTTGGCCCTCTTCAAAAGGAACAATGATGATTGGATGGGAGAAAGGAAATTCACCTCGGGGATCATGTCAGTCACCCTGCTAGACAGGGGTCCAGCTAAGTAAATAGTGTGGGAAGAAATAGCCAGGGAATTGTTATGGCTAGGCTTGTATAGCCCCTAGGGCCGATAGCCTAGTACCAACCTAAGAACCTATGAACCAGTCTAACCCTGTACCATGGGGTATTACTGAATATAAATCCTTGATATCAATGGTTATAAAAATATAGGTGTCTTTAAAAGGTATTTTATCAATTGTTTCTAAAAAACTCCATGAGTCCTTACAAATATGTATTTCATTAAGTACATATTCTTTTAATTTATTGTCCAAATATTTTGCCAGAGGGTGAGTGATAGAACCTTTTGAGTCAACTATAGGACTCATAGGTGGTTGTTTAAGATCCTTATGTAATTTTGGTAGTCCAAACATTACAGATAGTCTGGGATAGGGAACAGATAAATAAAGTATCAATAGATATTGATCCTTCAGTGAAGAGATGTTGTAGTTCATTTCTTATTTTGTTGTATGAAACATTTAATTAATTTAAAGAAGATTTTATGTAGGCTTTTCCTTCTAAAATAAATAACAGCTTCTTGATATAATCATCATAGTTCATTAAAACAACCCCTCCCCCTTTATCTGGTTTCATGATTCTAGTTGTTTGCGCAAATACCTTTATTTTATTAGTTAATCTTTTCTCATTTACATTAGTATTCCTATTTGAGAACTTAGAATTACTTATATCAAGTTCACAGATGTTCTCAAATAGTTGGACCACAGGGTGGAGTGGGGGGTTGTAAGTGCTAGATATAGCCAAAGGATTAACAAAAGACGCAGAAAAAAAGTTATTAAAAAGAATTTTCAGATTCAGTTTATGTGTGTAAATTCTTAAATCCATTAAGGTACTGGCAATATCAAGAGATTGTGAGGGTATGAAGGTAAACCCTTTAGCAAACCAATCACAATGTTCTGGCATAATTTCATTGCTGGAAAAACTCCATACATTAAAATCACCTAAGGTGTTAGTGACAATGTAATAGGGTGGGAGTGGATGGTCTAAAATTTGTTCTGGAATGTCTAACAGCACATTGGAAGTATCAGTTGTAATTAACTCCTGTTGTTCCAATTCTGAGTGTGGAACCTCTTTCCCCCTCTGTTCATCAATTGATTGTAGGTGCTCACAGGAGCCATCTCCCAGTTGTTGTTCATAGGTGGGCCCTTGTTCCTCAGACACTCTGAGTGTCTTAGTGGTGGAAATTCCTGTGGGTCTAAAAAAACTTACCCAGAGTTGCTAGGTGTTGTATCATTACAATTATTTACATTACTATTGTTAGCTGGATTAGAATTGATAAATTTGTTACCCCATTCTTGTGAGGGTGGAGGTCTAGGGTATGCCATACCTTTGCCATAATCATTTCTGTCTCTAGTCAGTTTTTTTATCTTTCTAGCTTTTATAGAATCCACAAGTAGGTCAATAATTTTATATATTCGCAAGTGCTGATATTTAAACTTGTCATATTGTAAATGCCCACAAATAATTTTATCCAAATCTGAAACAGAAGTAATCAATTCATTTATTAACAAATCATTATGCTTAACTATTAACCGCATGTATTGTATACTATGCTTGTCATACATAACCAGCAGCTCTTTAAACAATTCAGTATTGTGTTGTAAGCCACTAGGATAGCGCCACATTCTCAGGCCTTTTGGAACTATATTTTTCTTCATACATTCAATAAAATATGCATTATCAAGCTGCAATCACTTAATTTTAGATAATTTATAATCAAAATTTCAAACAAAGTTGGTAAATCATTGTTACCATAAATTGTTGAAAGTCCTTCATTCTCACAAAGGGAAATGCTCTCTGAAAGCCAGTCCTGTAAGGCAGGCACGGCACCTACCATTAAAACCGTCTCTCCTGTTTGTTCTGCTTGTTGTGTATGTTGTCCACAAGATATAGATGAAAAAAACTGCCAAACCCATTAATACTTGAAGGAAAACTGTTGGATGTAACCCCTTTGTGTGTTATTCTCCAAGTTACAGTCACTCAGAACAGACTGCAAGCTGGTAGACGCCATTTCAGTTCCACTAGAAGCTAACAAATGTGGTCTAACGTCAAAAGGGGGTGTGTCAAGTAAGGCGTTCACTTTATGTGGAAGGGACTGCACTACTGAGCTTAAAGTAAGCAGAGTTTTCTTTAATGTCTTGAAATTCGAGATCTGGGAATTAAGTGGAGCCGATGAATCCCCACTATCTTCACTGGCCATGACAAACTGTAAAAAAGTAGAAATGAAGCACAAACCAGTCCAAAAGACAAAAAGTGCCCAAGTGAAGAAGCTGGATTGGACCTACTTGCCAAAAATATGATTATTATAAGTAAGTAACTCAGATGTGTAGTTCAGGAAACCACTTTATTCAAACCAATACATAAATCCAAGAACAAGATAAATGCTTTTGTCTAGATAATTTAGACTTCATCAGACAACAAGTAAAAAATGGACACTTCCTTTTATACAAACCCTCCAAGAAATTACATAGTGTTACGTTAATTAAAACAAATAAACAGACTTTCATAAAATATTCATGAGATATAAAATATAAGCAGTCCTAACTATGACAACATTCTAAATGACACACAAACCCCACACATAAATACAAATACAAATTAAATACGTCATAAAAAATGAAACTACAAGTTTGTAAAAAGTCTGTTTTGTATGTAATAAATAGAATAAATAACATTTAAAATTGTATAAAAATGTGAATGTGAAATGTGTAAAGTACTGTGTTATTCAGTAGTTATTGGGGACATAATATTACCTCTCCAATGCCTTTAATTTCAGTAAAGAACTAATAGAAATATATTTGTTTAAGCCTGGCCAGTTCCCTGCATCTAAATGTAACTGCCAGTATAGTTCGCTTTTTAGCTGGTAGATGCAATTACTGTAAATTTGTAAAAGAAGGTAACATATTTTGTATCAACAATGTGGAAATTAAGATCAACCATAAATATAACTGTTGTTCTAAGAAGGTAGTGTATTGTGCTACATCACCGTCTGTTCTTGTTTCTATGTTGGCAAGACTGATCGTAAGCTGAAGAATCACATCTATGAACATTTATATGATATTAAAAACAGAAAAGATACCAATGCATTAAGTACGCATATAATGGAGAACAACAATCATAAATTTTTGTTCTTCATTATAGATAGTATTAACACTGATGTAAGAGGAGGAGCATGGATACTATTGTTGGAAAAAAAAGAACTATACTGGCAGTTACGTTTAAATGCAGGGAACTGGCCAGGCTTAAACGAATATATTTCTATTAGTTCTTTACTGAAATTAAAGGCATTGGAAAGGTAATATTACCTCCCCAATAACTACTGAATAACACAGTACTTTACACATTTCACATTCACATTTTTATACAGTTTTAAATGTTATTTATGCTATTTATTACATACAAAACAGACTTTTTACAAACTTGTAGATTCATGTTTTATGACGTATTTAATTTGTATTTGTATTTATGTGTGGGATTTGTGTGTCATTTAGAATGTTGTCATAGTTAGGACTGCTTATATTTTATATCTCATGAATATTTTATGAAAGTCTATTTATTTATTCTAATTAACTTAACATTATGTCATTTCCTGGAGGGCCTGTATAAAAGGAAGTGTCCATTTTTTACTTGTTGTCTGATGAAGTCTAGATTATCTAGACAAAATCATTTATCTTGTTCTTGGATTTATGTATTGGTTCGAATAAAGTGGTTTCCTGAACTACACATCTGAGTTATTTACTTATAATAATTGTATTTTTGGCGAGTGAGTCCAATCCAGCTTCTTCACTTGGGTTCTTTTTGTCTTTTGGACTGATTTGTGCTTTGTTTCTACTTTTTTACAGTTTGTCATGGCTAGTGAAGATAGCAGGGATTCATCAGCCCCACTCAGTTCACAGAACTCGGATTTGAGACACTAAAGCAAATCGTGCTTACTTTAAGCTCAGTAGTGCAGTCCCTTTTACATAAAGTGAACACCTTACTTGACACACCCCCTTCTGATATCAGACAGCATTTGTTAACTTCTAGTGGAACTGAAATGGCGTCTACCAGCTTGTGGTCTGTTCTGAGTGACTGTAACTTGGAGAATAACACACAAGGGCTTACATCCAACAGTTTTCCTTCAAGTATTAATGGGTTTGGCAGTTTTTCTTCATCTATACCTTATGGACAACGTACATAACAAACAGAAGAGACGGTTTTAATGGCAGGTGTTGTGCCTGCCTTGCATGACTGGCTTTCATAGGTTCATAGATTAGTACTAAGCTAACTGCCCTTGCGAGCCATTTTAAGCCTAGCCAATTATCCCTTGTGAGACTCAAACCCTGCACCGTGTGTTTGTAAGACAAACACCTTAACCATTAAGCCACCGAGAGCATTTCCCTTTGTAAGAATAAAGGACTTTCAACAATTAATGATAACAATGATTTACCAACTTTGCTTGAAACTTTTGATTATAAATTATCTAAAATGAAGCAATTGCAACTTGATAATGTGTATTTTATTGAATGTATAAAGGACAATATAGTGCCAAAAGGCCTGAGAATGTGGCGCTATCCTAGTGGCTTACAACACAATTCTGAATTGTTTAAAGAGCTGGTGGTTATGTTTGACAAGCATAGTATAGAATACATGTGGTTAATAGTTAAGCATAATGATTTTTTAATAAATTAATTGATTACTTCTGTTTCAGATTTGGATAAAATTATTTGTGGGTATTTACAATATGACAAGTTTAAATATGAGCACTTGCGAATATATAAAAGTATTGACCAACTTGTGGATTTTATAAAAGCTAGAAAGGTAAAAAAACTGACTAGAGACAGAAATGATTATGGCAAAGGTATGGCATACCCTAGACCTCCACTCTCACAAGAATGGGGTAACAAATTTATCAATTCTAATCCAGCTAACAATAGTAATGTAAATAATTGTAACGATACAACACCTAACAACTCTGAGCAAGTTTTTTTAGACCCACCTATGAACAACAACTGGGAGATGGGTCCTGTGAACACATACAATCAATTGAACAGGGAAGGGATGATGAAGAGAGGGGGTAGAGGTTCCACACTCAGAATTGGAACAACAGGAGTTAATTGTATTTACACCTGATAGTTCCAATGTGTTGTTGGACATTCCAGAACAAATTTTAGACCATCCACTCCCACCCTGTTTCATTGTCACTAACACCTTAGGTGATTTTAATGTATACAATTTTTCCAGCAATGAGATTATGCCAAAACACTGTGATTTCTTTGCTAAAGGGTTTAGCTTCATACCCTCACAATCTCTTGATATTGCCAGTACCTTAATGGATTTAAGAATTTACACATGTAAACTGAATCTGAAAATTCTTTTTAATAACTCTTTTTCTGCATCTTTTGTTAATCCTTTAGCTATATCTAGCACTTACAACCCCCCACTCCACCCTGTGGTCCAACTATTTGAGAACATCTGTGAACTTGATATACGTAATTCTAAGTTCTCAAATAGGAATACTAGTATAAACGAGAAAAGGTTAATTAATAAAATAAAGGTATTTGTGCAAACAACTATAATCATGAAACCAGATAAAGGGGGGAGGGGCTGTTTTAATGAACTATGATGATTATATCAAGAAGCTGTTATTTATTTTAGAAGGAAAAGCCTACATAAAAATCTTTAAATGAATTAAATGTTTCATACAACAAAATAAGAAATGAACTACAAGATCTTTTCAATGAAGGATCAATATTTATTGATATTCTTAATTATTTATCTGTTACCTATCCCAGGCTATCTGTAATGTGTGGACTACCAAAATTACATAAGGATCTTACACAACCACCTATGCATCCTATAGTTGACTCAAAAGGTTCTATCACTCACCCTCTGGCAAAATATTTGGACAATAAATTAAAAGAATATGTACTTAATGAAATACATATTTGTAAAGACTCATGGAGTTTTTAAGAAACAATTGCTAAAATACCTTTTAAAGACACCTATATTTTTATAACCATTGATATCAAGGATTTATATTCAGTTATACCCCATGACATAGGGTTAGACTGGTTTACAGAATACCTTTATGAAAAAGGTATTGCACACTTTGATGTTTTGGTTTATGCACACTCTATGGAAATGGTTCTTAAAAACAATTTTATACTTTTTAATAAAGAAATATATTTGCAACAAGAGGGAGTGGCCATGGGGTCAGCATGCAGTGGCCTACATGCCAACATTGTGGTTAAACAATGGGAGAAAAAATTCTTGTTCCTCTCAAGATATTTTGGATATATTAAGTTCTATACCAGGTTTTTGGATGACATGTTTATTTTATGGGATGGACCCAATGAACTTTTAATGATTTTATTGCATATATTGGAACCACCACTATTTTTTTAAAGTTTACATACACTAATGATGTTAATAAGATTTCCTTTCTTGACATCATCTTACTCAAGGATTATCAGGATAAAAAGTTTGTTTCAAAGATTTTTAGAAAAAATACTTATTCTAACTCTCTACTACATTATCCTAGTACTCACCCTGTGAAACAAAAGAAGGCTATTGTTAAAGGCCAATTTGTGCATGCAGCACACGTGTCTTTAATGGCTGAATTTTTTATTGAATGTGACAACCTGAAACATATGTTTTTAAAAAGAGGTTACCCTCATAAATTTATTATTAATATTATGATTGAGGTGGCTAATAAAAGGGAGGGAGGCTTTTACCTCCCCTTACTCTCAGGGGATGGTACATCTAATATTTTACCTTCACCTAATAATCATGACATTAGCATTGTGGATGAAAGTAGAGATTTTAAAACATTGTTTATCACTGTTTTTACTGATGAGAGTTTCATTTTAAAGGATATTTTAATGAAAAATTGGTCCATTCTTAGACATGAAAAGAATATTAGGTCTGTTTTAGGCTTACAACCAACCACTGTGTATAAAAAAGGAAAGAATTTAAAAAACATTTTTGAGACTAGAAGCCTGTATTCTAACCAAAAAACTGGTTCCATGAACAAATGTGGTAGCTGCAATTACTGTACATTTATAAAAGAAGGTAACATATTTTGTATCAACAATGTGGAAATTAAGATCAACCAGAAATATAACTGTTGTTCTGAGAAAGTAGTGTATTGTGCTACATGCACCATCCATTTTTGGTTCTATTTTGGCAAGACTCATCAGAAGCTGAAGAATCGCATCTATGAACATTTATATGATATTAAAAACAGAAAAGATACCTATGCACAAAGTAAGCATATAATGGAGAACAACAATCAGAAATGTTTGTTCTTCATTATAGATAGTATTAACACTGATGTAAGAGGAGGAGCATGGACACTATTGTTGGAAAAAAAAAGAGAACTATACTGGCAGTTACATTTAAATGCTGGGAACTGGCCAGGCTTAAACAAATATATTTCTATTAGTTCTTTACTGAACTTAAAGGCATTGGAGAGGTAATATTACCTCCCCAATAACTACTGAATAACACAGTACTTTACACATTTCACATTCACACTTTTATAGAGTTTTAAATGTTATTTATTCTATTTATTACATACAAAACAGGCTTTTTACAAACTTGCAGTTTCATTTTTTATGACGTATTTAATTTGTATTTGTATTTATGTGTGGGGTTTGTGTGTCATTTAGAATGTTGTCATAGTTAGGACTGCTTATATTTTATGTCTCATGAATATTTTATGAAAGTCTGTTTATTTGTTCTAATTAACTTAACATTATGTCATTTCCTGGAGGGCTTGTATAAAAGGAGATGTCCATTTTTAACTTGTTGTCTGATGAAGTCTAAATTATCTAGATGAAAACACTTATCTTGTTCTTAGATTTATGTATTGGTTCGAATAAAGTGGTTTCCTGAACTACACATCTGAGTTATTTACTTATAATAATCGTATTTTTGGCGTGGGGGTACAATCCAGCTTCTTCACTTGGGCTCTTTTTGTCTTTTGGACTCTTTCTTGATCATTACATTCTGCAAACCATAGCTCTATCACCTTCTCCTGTAGTGTTCGTAATTTCCACCTACTGCCACCTACATTTCTAAACACTAACTTGCCACACAATTTCACCCCACCATGTTATTAACGCAATTAATATTAGTAATAACTCTATCACTGCTTTCACGCAAAATGTCTTTCAATGAACATACCCTGTATCGACCATCCTCTAGATCACACACAGTCTCTTTAACCACTCCCTCATGCCACTTCACCATAACTGCCAACCTGTTACTTAATGCTTTTATTCACCTATTTAAGATAAACAATTTTCAGTGTTCACTTAACCATCTATCACACACACTTTGCCATAAACTGAAATTCAAACAAAAGCAGTCCTATATTTATCTATGTTTCCTTCTGATTATCAACCTTTGCAGAGGTGCCAGTCCAAATATAAACCCACTACAGCATCTACTAAACGCTGCTGCTACTCCAATACTTCCCACTCCACTACTCTGCACCCCTCAAAAATCTCTGACCTATTCTTCCTTAGTATTAACTTAAGAAACATTAAGATAAGCTAGCGTATGTCTAAGCGTGGATAGCCCAAAAGTTTCCCAATGTCATTATAGCTACAAAAACATGGCTTAAACAAGTTATAGAAGATAAGGAAATTCCCTCACCTAGATGCAATGTTTTCAGATTATATAGAAAAAAAATGGGCGGGCAGGCAGAGTTACAATACTTTAGAAGAACAATATTAACAACTCTCCATCCCATTAATACCCCAGTTCCCAATTCAAAAATGCTGAAATCCCCATAGCTTAGCTGAAAATCAATAAATGAAAAACAAATAATACTGATACAGCTGAAGACTATATTCTTGGCTCTTAGCTTCCATCCCTCAGGAAATCTTAATACTAGGTGATCTCAGCAATGATTGGTAAACAATAACAGATGAATCTCTCTTCTTTCAGTGCAATACGTATTATGTATTTGTAAATTAACCATAGTGAAATACTCTAAGGTCCATAGTGCAATACTCTAATGTTCACAGTGTAATACTCAAATGTCGTTTTCAGTGCAAGGACCAATGCAATATCCTAGCCAAGTACCTGTGCAATACTGAAGTCTCATGCAAGTACATGTTCACTGCGAAAAGTGTTAAAATGTGTTTTTAATTATGTACAGTATTAGTCTATCTACCTGCATGTGCGTGATGTAACAGCTAAGTGTTTCTTCAGTTAATTACCTCCTAGACCTAGATCAGTCTGTCCAACCAACTCCCTGTTTAAATCATCACTGTGAAAGCATTTCCAGTCAATTCAACTCACATTTCATCAATGCTGTTATCTCTCTACTAAAAAGTACAGCCCCTAACCCTCCCCCATCATCTAAACCAGCTCAACATACTAGTAAACTATGTTTCGAGCCCATATCTACCTCCACTATCAAATTAATTCTCCTCAAGCTAAAACCTATGACTTCAACCCCAGACAACCTACCAGCTGAATACATAAAGCTTGCAGCTAATGCCATGACCTATCCTTTTTCATTGCTGAGAACGCTATGTCCCAGAAGTCAGGTGAAAATATTTTACATATTACCATGGCATAATGGTAAGAACTTATTTATTTATTTCCAGTTTGATAACCGGGGATGTCCACTGGACCCGAAAGCCCATTTTCAGTGGAGGCCCGAGGAGAAAAGCTCCGAATTTACAAACACATTGCACACTTAAAGCTCCATATTACAAACACATTGCACACTAAACAATTTACAAACAAGAAAAATAAAAGTTTTTAAAAAGATTAAATTTGTAGCACAGAAAAAACTACACAGTTTCATTTTATGTTTGAGGTGAAAAATACATTTTACGGCAATGGTAAAAGATACAGTTGCAAGAAGAGGGATATAAGCAGTGGGGAAGTGAAGATATAAAAGTATTTACTTAGAGTTTATACAGGGAGAAGAAGATAGAGAGTAGAGGGTGGGGGCTGAAAAAAAAGAGAGTTGGAAGAAAGAGGGGCAGGAGAAAAGAGTTGGAAGAAAGAGGGGCAGGAGGGAGAGGATTGAAAAGGGGAAGTGAAAAGATCTAGGTAGGAAGTATACAGTTACATTTCCAGTTTTGGGAGACGTGAGAGTGGAGAAGAGATTTTAATTTTTCTGGGCTTGTAGTGATTCTTAGCAGGGGAGAAAGCGAGTTCCATTTCTTTGCTATAGTATAAGAAAGTAGTAGGTTGCCAGGAGGTCGTTTAGGTTTGTAAACTGTAAGAATATTTTGCTGGCTGATCTTAGGATCCTGAGGGGAGTGTAGAAAGGCAAGATATTAGATAGTGTAGGGCAAGCAGTGGGGTTAAAAATTAGTTTGTGGGCAGTAGTAAGTTGGAGGTAGTCAAGATGATTAGGGAGTTCAAGCCATTTAAGACTATGGAGGGAGATGCAATGGTGTGTAGATTGCCTAGAGTTAGTAGCGAATTTGGCAATTTTGTTGTAGCAACTTTCAAGTTTTGAGGAGATAGAAGCTGTGAGGTTGGTAAGTAGAGGAGCACCATACAATAGAGAAGGTAAAAGGAAGGTGGAGGCAAGGGTTTGTCTTGTAGCTAATGATAGAAAAGGGGCATTTCTATAAAGCATGCCGAGCTTCTGGTGGTTTTTTTATGCTTAGTTGAATATGAGTATTAAATTTTAGATGTTCATCAATGGTAACACCAAGTAGTTTGGCACAAGAAACAACTTCTATTGAGGAGTGAGAGAGGCTGGTGATCTTGAAAGAGTGCTTATCAAGTGAGAGGGCTTTTGAGGGGGAGAAAAGAATGATATGGGATTTATTGGCATTTAGGGAGAGATGGTTTTGAAGCATCCAATTATCTGTAGTTGTGAAAGCAAATTGGGTCTTGGCCTGGAGCTTGGGAAGGCTAGAGGCTGAGCAGACTAACATGGAGTCGTCTGCATATTGCACAATTTGAGAGTGTGGAATTGCAGAGTGAAAGTCATTGATGAAGAGATTGAAGAGCATAGGTCCAAGAAAAGAACCCTGTGGAACTCCGGTAGGGGTAGGAAGGAAGGTAGAGGTACCTGTTTGCCATTTCACAGCTTGGGATCTATCTGAGAGATAATTTTTGAACCAAGAAAGGGAATCTAGGGAGAGATTGAGGTTAGAAAGGTGGTTAAGAAGGAGTGTGTGGGATACAGTGTCAAATGCCTTGGAAAGGTCAAGGAGGACAGTGGAGACAATATCTCCAGAGCCACGGGCATGGTTGACAATGTCTAAGAAAGAGAGGAGAGCAGTAATGGTACTGTGGCCAGGACAGAAACCGTGTTGAGTAGGGGTGAGGAATTGGTTATTTAGGAGGTGGGGCATGAGTTGCAGGTGGATACATTTTTCAAGGACTTTTGAAATTGGGGAAAGAATGGCTATTGGGTGGAAGTTAGAAATGCTATTATTTTTGCCTCCTTTATGAAGGGGCAGAATGTAGGCAGCTCACCATAGTTTGGGAACATAAGATTCCTGGATGGATTTATTGATGAATACGCTAATGGGTATGGCGTTACCATCAGCAGCAAGCTTGAGAAAGAGTGAGGGGATATTGTCAGGGGCATTGGAGCATGGCTTGAGTTTGGAAAGAAGTTTTTTGATACAGGAGGTTGACACAGGTTTTAGATAAAAAGTGGGAGGGGGTTGAGTGGAGCAGGAGAGGGGAGAGGAGGAGGAGGAAGTAGGTTTAGGGGTAGGAGAGGGGGTGGATTTGGTGAAGGTTTTAGTAAGTTCAGCTATAGAGCTGGTAAAGAAGGAGTTAAAAAGGGTTGCAATTTCAGTGTCTGTCTTATTGTTGTCGGGACAGGGACTGGATTTAGTACTGGGGTGTAAAAGGGAGTTGATGGAATTCCAGAATTTTTTGGGATTATTTGAGAGGGTAGACTGCAGTTTGGAGTAGTATGATTTTTATCTTTTGTAATAAGTTTTTTGGTTAGATTGCGGAGTTGTTTAAATTGAAGGAGTGTAGCTGGGTGTTTATTTTTATTGTAGAGTTTCCATGTTTTATCTCTTTGTTGCATGAGAGCTTTAGTGTCCTTAGTTAGCCAAGGGGCAGAGTTGTATTTTACTCATTTTGTTCTAGGTGGGGCTTGGGAGTTTAGGATTTTAAGGAAGGTAGAATTGAAGACTTCTAAGGCTTCATCTAGTGGAATAGTTTTTAGGATATCCCAATTTGTTAGTTTAAGGGTTTCAGAAAATATAGAAGGGTTAAAATTGGAGAGGTTACGATTGTGGGCATATTGGTGTTGGTGAGGGAGATGTTGGGCAGCTTGGTGAATAAAGGCAGGGGGATGATCACTTATTGAGTGAGGAAGTATACCAGGGTCAGAGATCTTATTAGGGTGGCTGACTAAGATCCAGTCCAGGATGGACCCTGGGGGGTTATTTTTGTTAGGCCTGGTAATGTCATTTATTAGTTGAGTAAAATTATAAAGCTTGATAGATATAGTGGGAGAATTGTTATTAATTTTATTCCAGTCGATGTTGACATCTCCTAGAATGTAAGTCTCAAATTTGATGTTGTTAGAAGCCCATAAGAGAATATTCTCTAGGGTGGAAGTGTTGTCACCAGGGGGAATATAGATGGCTATAATACAGATACTTTTAAAGTTATTCATTTTGAGGATTCCTATGATTAGTTCAACATTATTAAACTGAGGAATGGGATTCTGGTAAGGGCAGAGATTTAGCAGACAGTTATAGATTAAGGCTACACCACCTCCTTTTTTGTTTTGGCAGTCGAATCGAAGAGATTGGAAGCCAGGCGGTATAATTTCAGAGTTAGTAATGTGAGGTTTTAGCCAGGTTTCTGTGACTGCTACTATGTCAGGTACAGTGTGATTTAGCCAAGCATGAAAGTTTTTTATTTTGTTATTTATACTCTGGGTATTAATGATAATGAACTTAAGGTATTTATGGCTGTTTCTAATAGTGGAGGTAGTGGGAGAGAGATTGTTATTGGCTGTGGGCCCAGGGTTGGGGTGGATGTCACCTGCTAGAGCAAGCCAAGAAAAGGGAGAGAGGAGGACAGACTTTGGATTGTTACATGAAGTTAGAGGGAGATACAGTTTTGATTTGATAGTAAGAGGTTTTAAAGAAACTATATGGAGTTTTAATTTAAAGTAATGAAGTGGGTTTGGTTGAAGTAGAGAGGGGGATATTAAATAAAAGTGGGATGTCAAAGGGTGGGGAAGGGAGTGAGTGGAGGTGGGTGGGAGGGAGAATGAGGAGGGTAGTTTGGAAGAGGAATAGGAGGTTGCATTATAGCAAGTTATTAGGAAGAGAATACATGTAAAGTAGGTGAGTTGAACTGGAGGAGACATGGATGAATAGAGTAGGATAGATTTTAGAAGAGGAGGCAGAGAAAATGGGGAGAAATTGGAGGTGTAAGGAAGAGAAATATATTTGAGAGAGTAGTCAGGTGAGGGATATGGAGGGGAGGGGTAATTAATTGAAACTGCAGCTGGGAGGGGGAGGAGCAAAGAGATGAGATAGGTTGGGGAGAAAAGGGGAGGAGATTTAGGGGACTATAAAGGTAGATGCACTGGGGTGGGTGGGATTTGGGGGTAGGGTAGGGGAGCGGAGTGAGCCCGCAAGGCGAATGGAGTGAGTAGAGCCACTGAAGGAGAGAGCCCAAAGAAAAACTATCAGTGGAGAACTGACTTGGGAAGGTAAGTTTGGAGATGGGTAGAAGGTAAAGGCCTAAGTAGTAGGGATAGTAGACAGGGAAAATAAGAGAATTAGAGTGCAGATAGAAGGAAAGAAAAAATATGTAGGGGCAGCAGTTCAAATATTTTATATAGAAACTGTAAGTCTAAGGGAAGTGTTTTGAGTCAATGGGGTAAGACAAGGAGAAAGGCGCCACCTAGTGGACAAAGTTATATATCAAATAGTAGCTTCTTATGGAGGGTAGCAGGGCTTGGGAAGTACAAGGAGGGGAAGGGGTTATTTTTAAAGAACAGAGGACACAAGAGGAGAGGGAAAGCAAATAGTTAAGGAAAAGGCTTTGGCTGCTGGTCGACCTAGCTAGGGATTGTACATAAAAGAAAAAAAAACCTAGAGTATCTAAACAGATCTGGATTTAGAACAGTCAGTTGTATTAGGAACACATACTTTCTTTAGTTTTATGTTTCTTCTTAGAGGGACTAATGCACAGGGAGGTTAAGGTTCAATTCCTCAGTATACGTAAATGGACAGTAGAAGATATGGTGGGTGTAGGACGATGGTCAGCAGCGACAGGGCAGTCTCCCACTGGAGGACAATACAGTCAGGTTAGACAGTTTCTTTAGTTTTATGTTTCTTCTTAGAGGGACTGATGCACAGGGAGGTTAAGGTTCAATTCCTCAGTATAGGTAAATGGACAGTAGAAGATATTGTGGGTGAAGGATGTTGGTCAGCAGTGACAGGGCAGTCTCCCACTGGAGGACAATACAGTCAGGTTAGACAGCTTAATTATAGTATGGACTCTGTAGCCAGGGATGCACAGCAGCTGAGAGGTAGACAGGGGAAAAAAAGATGGCGTATCGTGGGACAAGGAATATTTCCATATTCCAGATTATTCCAATTATCGGCCCATCAACATTCTATCACCACTTTCTAAATTACTAGAAAAGTTTATACAAACCTATCTCCAACACAACATGGATTTTATCCAAATCACAGTTCTATCTCTGCCCCTCTTAACTTTACCATCTCCATTGACTAAAACAGAAAAGAAAGCAACCTCATAACTTGTGGCAAAATGTGCTGCTAATATCTAAACACACCATTGTTTTGCTCTAAAACAATTTCAGTGGACAAAACTGCAACATACCCAAAATGTCTCTCAATTACTTGCTACACACAACTTGATCTACTAAGCAAATAAATGCCACAGCATCAACAGCATAATTCAACACTATTCCACTGAAAGAACTCTTTGCTCCACAGCCAAACACCTGTTACTAGTCACAAAATCTAATAATTCTGAAAGTGACTCCCTCTGCTTCTATGTATCCAAAATCTAGAACTCTATTCCAGTCATCTTAAAACAAACACATAACCTCCTAATACTTAAACAACATCTTAAACTACATCTGGTGGAAACTTGGTCGTGCTCATGCCATTCACCAGGTGATACTTTTACTCATGCATACCCACTAAACTTCATCCTCCAAATGCCATAAACTTCCAGTTGCACTTGATTCTTATTGACAGTTTTTAATCTACCCTCTTCTGCCTACTAGCTATTTGGGTGGTGCAGTAGTGCAGCTGTTTATGTTGTCCCCTCACAAGAAGAGGTTTTCTGCTTCGATTCTCAGCTGGGGTGCCTTCTTTGCAGAGTCTGCACGTCCTCCCTGCATTCATGGGAGTTTCGTCCAGGTACTCCGGTTTCCTCCCACATTCCAAAGATGCATCTGGAGCGTTTCTCCACAGGCCTCCGATAAAAATAAACTCTGTCCTAGTTGGACTTTCCTTGTCAACAAATGTTAAATAAATAAATAAATAAACAAATAAATAAATAAATAAATAAATATTTTCTTATGAATCCTGTCCAGCCACTCCTTCCATACCTTTTCTCTAAACCCCGCCATTATTCCATGTTTTCCCCACATCTTATCAAACTTATTTTACTCTGTTCTTTGGTCTTTCAACTCAATATATCTGCTTCTATTTACTGCCATTCTATTGAACTTCACACTCAGTAACTGAATTCTATCTTACCACTCACTAATCCACCAGCTATTTACCACCTTTCTAATGTACCTTTAAACTACTACTTGCAACCCTCTTACCCCACTATAACAGCCAAATCACTCATCTATGAATGCTGTGTGCAAGCCTAAACCTAGACACCAATGTTAATAATGCACACTGTACTGTAGTTGCTCTACTTACTTGCCGTTGATTACTCATACATCACACTCTCTCTTGTTGCTGATTAATTAAAGCATATAACCATATCTGTAGCATGTACAATGCAAACAACATATTTCTGCATTGTAATAGCTTTACATAACTGTTCTTACTGTTCAAGATAATTTATTTATTTTCTCTTTTGGTTTTAATAGCTAGGACTACCTACTCATTAGTATAACATGCACTGTTTATATTCTAAACATTAACTAACAGTTGTTTGCATTGCTTTTGTTAGACTTATACTTCTCTTTCTCACTGTACCCTTTTTGTAAATTTAATGTATATATTTTGGGTTGACCTTTTCTCCCAAGGGCTTTGCTGAAAAGGGGCCTTACACCCAATTGGACTATCCCACTAAACAAATCCTAATAAATAAATAAATAAATGAATAAATGCACTCCATGGTGGCAATCAGTAAATGGTACAATGGCTGTCCAAAGTTTACACCAAATGCTGTTATCCAACAAAACAGAAAAATCTGTGAAGCTGTTCTGAACAAGCAAATATGTCAAGACTATGAGTGCCTGTAAAAGACAAATAAGCTGTACCAAAAGATGCTAGTTTCCATCTTTCAGACATTGTTGTTCTTCTTTCTGATTAACAAAAGGAAAGCTGGTATATATAGCCACTATCCATGCAGATTAAGGCTTGTTATTACTAGCAAGACTACAATGTTGCACTGCATGCTGGGATACATTTCAGGGAAAGCATAAGATGACAGATTCATTTTGTCTTATCTGAACACATAAATTAGCATTTTTGCATGCATATAAACCTTAGTTCTAGATAGATGATTGTTACTGTTGAAGTGACACCCTGACCCCACATGCAAAAATTGGAAAAAGGGGTGATGAATGGATATTATGCATATTCACACACATATATATATATATATACTTGTACATGTTGATGAGTGGGCACATACACACATATATTAGAAATGAGCTTCTGTGGTGAATATAATGCAGAAGTTTAGTTTTCTTTTTGAGAAAATACATGAAAGAATTTATTTTCTTAGTTTAGCAGATGACTGTTGTGGAAAGTTCATTATCACTGAAGTGAAGGAATTTCAGTATTCATTGGAAGCAATTTTTGTACATGAAGTGGTGAAAGATCAGTGCTGAAAACAGTATGTTTTGAGCAGAGTAGTAGAGAAGCTGTGGTTTCTTTCTTGACTATCCTACTTGAGTGGAATGCTCCTGGGAATATTTATAATCCCGTTGCTTTCTAATACATATAAGATAGTTTTTAAATGCTCAGCACTTCTGCTGCATAACTGTTAGATTCAGCATGGATTACTGACATGATCTCTTCAGTATCATGCTCTTTTGTTAGATTCACCATGGATTACTGACATGATCTCTTCAGTATCATGCTCTTTTGTTAGATTCATCATGGATTACTGACATGATCTCTTCAGTATCATGCTCTTTTGTTAGATTCAGCATGGATTATTGACATGATCTCTTCAGTATCATGTTCTTCATTCTTAACAAAACATCCTGAAACATTCCAGTGGCAACAGATAATCTGACAGTTTAATGAACGCAAAGAGCTTTGTCAGGTTGTCAGAATCACACCTTTTATTGATCTGTGTGACCTCAGGGCTGATACATTGGACTGGCACTATAACTAGTGCAGAATCAGTGCCATGTTGTCCAGCCAACCATGGTCACAATTAATATAGATCACAACAACCACCAAGACAAATATTCACAGTCATCCAAACAGTTCCTCACAGTCTTAAAATACAGTTGAGACATTATTAGCTAATGCTGGCATTTCATTAACTCAACTGACAGGCATTTTAATTTCAGCACCAAAACAACCACCAAGACAAATACTCTTGGTCATACAAACAGTCCAATGCAATCCTAAGATAAAGTTGAGGGTTGTTGGCCAACACTGGAGTTTTATTAATTCATCTCACATGCATTCTATTTTCAATGTTAATCTTATATATGCCCTTTCTAAATAATCTGTTGTAATCAGTGTTGCATTAAACTGAAATGATTCCCGGGGAAAACAAGTACCATAAAATTAGTAATGAGGTTACTTAGGCAGAAAGCAAAAGGGAGTAGCTGGAGAAGAATGCAGTGAACTCTCACTTACAGTTTATACATTATTAAAACCATTAATACACCTATAGTGTGTTATAAGCTTCCCCAGTGTCTAATTTTGTTAGCTAGCATTCTGAACACTGATGGGTCACAAAGCATGTATCTTCTGTATCAAATACTGCAACTTTCACAAATGTATTTTCTGCTCCTCCATAAGAGCGTGAAAAGAATGTACTTAATTAACTAATTCTGAGCCTCTTCCAAAGTAAGTAGACCTACCTCCCTCTGGTCCTAGATTTCACTGTTTATTTTTCTTCAGGTAAGACAGTACTCTTACGGGAGTGCTAACAGGCTCTGCTCCACTACCCTACCCCCAATTCTCACCCACCCCTTTTTCTCTAGCTTTATACAACTATAGCTCCTTGCAGTTCCACATACATCCAAACACCATCCAACTCAAATATTCCTCTTCCCAATCACATTTAATCATACTATAAAAAATGACATCTTCTGCTTTTTTTCTCCCCACTTCACCTTCCTCAGCAAATTCTTCCTGAACCAGTACACATTGTACTCTTCCCTTCATCTTCTTACCACACCCAGTATTCATTATAAACAAGAAAATCAAACCATCACCTTTCCAAATTCTGCAAGTCACAATCTTTCATTATCTCTCTCGCAATCCTCAAACTGCCATCCAATACATTTTTTCAGATGCCATCTTACTAGATATAATTCAGTTGACCCTTCATATACTCTCCAACCTCACATCTATCATTCCACAGAACTTTGATTTACAATGTTTGCAATGCCAAAGACATACAACTGAAAATATTAACTCTAGAAGCTCATCTGTTACCTTATACCATAGTCTATTCAACATTACTCACTCCCACCTTTTTCGATATACATAGGAAATAAGTGGTCATCATCAGTCAAATGTAAAACATGCATACTAAAACTCTCTGGCAGTATCCATCCTAACTGTGGAAAAACTCATTTAATAGCCTCCCTATCCAGCTAACCCATCTCCATCACCCCCTCTGCTACTAGCTCACAAGTAAAACAGTGCTGAACTGAAACTCAGTAACATTAACTTAAAAGGTATCTGTAGTAAAGTTGCAGACTTACATACATTCATTACACATCATAACTCTGACATCCTTACGATCACTGAAACATAGCTAAAACCTGAAATTGATAACAAAATCTTGCCACCTGGTATAACATTCCAAAATCCACTATTTACTATAACAAATGTGATCTCTCTCTCCCTATATAAATAAAACATACCATATCATCTCTGAAATTAAACTCACATAAGAGTTTATGTATCATTGTTGTATACAACCCCCCAGGCAATGACATATCCATGCTGGAAGACATACTAATTTGAGCCTCTGACAAAAATGCCATAAGAAACCTAATCCTAAGGGATTTAAATATAGACTGGTCCTAGATTATAGCCAATAATCCCCAAACCCATATTAATCTCTATGGGTTTATACAATATTAATAACCCTACAAGGAAAAATAAAGACTGTGCAAAAATATCAATACTAGATGGAATGCTAATCTGATACCCCAATAACATCCTTTCTATTGGTACCTCCTTATGCATTCAAGGTCCACATCCACCTATCTACCTATGCATTCAAGGTCCACATCAACCTATCTACCTATGCATTCAAGGTCCACATCCACCTATCTACCTATGCATTCAACGTTCACGTCAGCCTATCTACCTATGCATTCAAGATCCATATCCACCTATCTACTTATGTATTCAAGGTCCACATCCAACTATCTACCTATGTATTCAAGATCCACATCCACCTATCTACCTATGCTTTCAAGGTCCACATCCACCGATCAACCCATGCATTCATCGTCCACGTCAATCTATTTACCTATGCATTCAAGGTCCACATCCATCTATCTACCTACCTATGTATTCAAGGTCTACATCCAACTATCTACCTATGTATTCAGGCTCCACATCCACCTACCCAAACCACACTGGTACAACCCAGTCTGGAACTTAACCAAATTCAACATCCAAACTTTCATTTCAGCACTAAAACTAAACAATTGGTCTAGACTAAAACACTTAGGATTAGATGACACTATCACACCATTTAATAAAGCCTTCACAACTATTCTAAACACCCAGACAGATCTGACAAAGAAAAAAGTAAAATTAAATCTAACTCCCTGGCTATCAGTAGAAACTAAACACCTTATGGCAAAGAGCGATAAGGCCTGGAAGGTATGGCTTATTCATGAAACCCTTGACAATTTCTAACACTGTAGAACTTTAAGAAATAATGCAGAATACTGTGCAAAGTCTTATAACAGAACTATTACTGCAATGTGCAATCAACACACCAGAACAACCCCAAACAATTTTGGACTTTAATTAAGAAAATAATAAGCCTGGGGCACAACTCTCAACCTAGTCCATCACCTGAAGCCCCTCTTGCTAGAACAGCCAAGGAGTTCAATATTTATTTCATAGAAGCTATTACCTCGGTTTGTAAAGGCAGTAGTAAAACTTGCCCCACACTCTACCCCAACTTAACCCTTAGGAATGTCACTTCTATTTAGACAAATACCAGCTTCAGCTATTACAAAACTCCTCTGAAAGGTAAAAACACAACCCTAGCTGTTGAATACACTGCCAAAGCCCTAGCATATCCTATATCTATCCTGATAAATAGATCCTTAAATAATGTTATATCCCTGGAAAAAGGCCAACATGATAACTTTGGATCAAGAGGAACCATCTACTGTTTATTCCAAAACTCAGCCAATAGCTATATTGCTACCTATTTCCAAAATATTACAAACTGTGTACATGCAACTCTACTCACTTATCTTCCTAGCAACAGTCTTTCACCAAAACAAAATGATTTTCACTCAAGCCACAGTATCATTGCCACCCTATTACAAAATTAAAATGCAATCAATAAACTGTGTAATACTGGAAATATGGTGTCTTCTGTGTTTCGCAATCTGACAAAGGCATTCCACACAGTCTCCCACTCAAAACTTCTGCAAAAAAAATCCTCACTCTAGGTTTCTCACACTCCACCCTCTAGTGGTGTCACAGCTACCTAACCAACAGATTTCAGACAGTCAAATGGTAAAACAAGTTCTCAAACTTTTTACAAGTGAATGTAGGAATTCCTCAGGACTCCATACTTGGCTTGTTACTGTTTAATATATTTACTAATGAATTGCACCTAACAACAGAACATGCAACCCTAATTTAATATGCAGGCAACTCTGCATTCATCTCTGCTGCAGCTACTTTACCACAATTGAAAGAATTAACTCAAGAAGCATTTACCTCCATTGAGTTCTAGCCAGAAGACTCATACCTCCTACTAAACCTACCCCCCCAAAAAAACAAACCTTTTCTTTTCACACCTAAATCACATTCACAAAGCAAAGCTCTTTTCAATATTACATTTTCTAATGCTACAAAGATTGAAGTAATACTGCATATAAATATTCTGGAGGTGCTAATAGGTGATGCTATGAAATTTGATCACCACTTAGAAATAGCAATAAAAACCACACCAAAATCTCAGCTTGCTATATAAATGCAAGATATCAACACCTGTAGCAGTGCTCAATGAAAATAGTCAATAACAACCAGCTATCTACTATTTATCAATAAAAAATAATAAAAGTTGAGCACTTTCCTTCTAATGTATCAGAACATCCTCAGAACTGATTAAATATCATTAACAATAGGTTTAAATAGTAAAACTCATAAAATCACGTTTGTATCTACCAACTAAACAACACGCTTAATTCACATTATAAAATTTCAGTTTTAAAATAAGGTTGATGGAACAAGCATCATTTAACCCTGGATAGTGAGCAGTATCTAACCTCAGTTGCCATTTAAGTTCACAGGCATCAAGCATCTAACCTCAATTGCCATTTAAGTTCACTGGCATCAAGATGTTCAGAAATAATCAAACCCTGGGGTGTTCCATTTTTTTATGTAGGGAAAACCTCTAGATGTTACAAAGAGAGAATATATGAACATATTCAGGATATAAAAAAAGAGAGAAGTACAAATGCATTATATAAACATATTGCTTTTTTTTCAACTCATGTTAAAATTTTTAATTAAAGAACAAGTAAAATTTGAACCCCTGGTATTGTTGGATTATTTTTGCTGAGCACTGCTACAGATGTTGGTGTTTGTCATGTTGGTCATGAACTTCATCTGTGTGGTTCATAAATGCAAGATATACATCACTAACTTGACAAAAGTGACAATTACAAAAACCTATCTGCTCCCAACACTACTATAAACATCCCAAACATTTACAAGCCTGCAAGCAATCCAAAGAATAAAACTAGAACAGTGCTATAATAAAACAAATAAATTTGCTACCAATCTCAGCTATACATCCCACCACAATCTAGCAATTAATCATCTAGAGTGGAATGAACTCTCCCATGTTCTTCACAACTCTCAGCTCCTTGTGCTACATAAATTAATATATACCCCAGAAAAATTGCCTGCAATAAGAGACATAATCCTATACTATCAGCCAAAGAAAGCCTTACTCTCCCAGGACAAAATGTTACTAAATATAACACAATCTCAGAATGCTGCATGTGATACCCTGTATTTTAATTGTGTCTTAAATAATGCTGAAATCACTCTCTCATCACCTCAGAATAAACAATAAATATTAATCCTTTAAAACAATCCTTAAACAACACCAAATATAGTCATTGTTATGCCCTGTGCACCTGGCTAAATCACTTATTTATAGAATATATTTAATTTTTTTGAGTGAGCATGGTTTTAAATCATCTTTGATATATTCTTTATTCTAATTAATTTACACTTGGGAATAGTTGTTTTATAAAAGGGATTGTTAGTCTTAAGAATGATGGACTGTTTAATGGATTCATTGGTTTTAAATTTTTATTGATGGCTTCTAAAATGTATGGGGATAGAAATTGCTGCTGTTTGTTTATTAGGTACATCTGATGAAGTCTGTGATATATACAATGAAAACATGGTGATTTAAGTTAATGCATTTATGTATGATTGCCTTATTAAAGTTTTCAGACAGTGATTTAGTGGCTAATTCCTTCCTGGTGTGCTTCTTTGTACTTTATGTTTTTGGTCTGGCTTTGAGCACTTGTCCGTATATTTATTATTGGTTTGTGGTTTTGTTCAGACATGGAAGGTGAAACTATTATATCGGGTGTTGGAAAGGAGCAAAGGGAAGAAATGGGTGAGATATGCAAAATGATAGGCTAGCTAACATAGATGGTTGATTTAATCAACTCTATTGGGCAATTCCTGGCTGGTTTTGTTTCCACGATGAAGTCCAATGTCAACCGTGAAGTGATGTCAAGGTATAATGGAGGATAACAGGTCACAACAGATTCTGGGGATGGTACAGTTGGTGGATTTAACCAAAATGGGGAGGAGTTTAATTATTTTAGAACTCCTAATGTATTAGCAGGTGGGAGAAGTGACAATGGCAATTCAGAAGTTTGTTCCATGGAGCCGGGACAATGCAATCCAACAGGACAAGGTGACTGTACGAACATTAATGGAAGTGATGTGAATAATGATTTGAGTGCATGGCTTCTTAAGAAGCTTTCATTCACCTTTAGTGAATGAGTTATGAATAACGACAGTTCTGATACCCATGATAATAACATTAATAATCTGTATGATGGTATGTACAAACATAAGACATTGAATATTGACAATATGTATCTTAAGGAATGTCTGTATTTAAATATTGTACCGAAAGGCTTAAGGGTATATAAACTTCCAAACAACGTAGTTGAGGGATCTGAATTTCATAAAGAGTTGTTGGGAATCTTTGATAGGTACAGAATGGATTTAGTGAGAGCTTTAATTAAGGAATGAGAAGGAAATGGGTGCTTTGCTCACTATGATTGAATTGATTAATGAAATTGTCACACAGGATCTTCTGTTCACTGTCAATACTGAAAAAGAAAAATATTTTAATATAAGGAGAAGGATTGACAAAAAATGTTTGGCTAATATTAATAGGAAGAAAAAGAAAATAGAAAGTGATTTGGGTAAATATAGGGATAACATGAGTTACCCTAAGCCTAAAAATGCTAAGAACGTTAGTAACACCAGCAAACGAATGTCAAGAGTTTAATGTTACATCACCCTACATGAGTAGGGTAGATGAATATCATGCAGTTAGGGATGACCCTTTAGAATATCCCCCCTCTGCAGGTCAGAGAGATTAAGAGAAAGGAATATCCTTCAGTACAACCAGGAATATAGGTGCAGGGGGAGAGAGAGGGGGAGAGAGTCAACCTGAGGGACAAGATAATTGATAATGGACATATTCTGAGGGACAATTATAAATGCACTTTTAATAAATTTAATATTTTCAATTATAGTGAGATTTAACTGAATGAGTTACATTTCAATTTGCTCTCTAAAGGATTAAAATTCATTCCACAAATGAAATGTAATATTAGTAAAACTATCATTGACCTCAAACTGTTTGTGCGTAAGATATATTTGGAACTTCTTGGAACTTTTAATATTGTGGGCAATCGTAGTGGTGAACTTAGGAGAAAGAGTATTTTTAATCTTCCCCTTCATCCACAACTAAAAAATTTTGAAAGGATGGTAAAAAGTGAGTTAAGGAAAAAAATGAGTAAGAACAAATGTTGGCCTAATGTCACATTGGACGAAAGAACAATTTTAGATGAGTTGAAATATAAGAAGATTAGAGGGATGAAACTTGACAAATGGGGGTAGTAAGTATGGACAAGATTATCTGTGAAGGTAAAATGCTTGACATCTTGAGTGACACTGATAGATATACTAGAATTTCTCAAAAGAAAATAAATATTGCCTACAATAAAATTGTTTTATGTTTAAATTATATGCTTTTAGAAGGCCTTATCAATCTAAATACATTTAACTATTTGAGAAATGAGAAATCTAGGATTCCTTCTGTATTCAGAATTCCGAAGATACATAAAAATGGGATTGAACCATTGATAAGGCTAATAGTTTTGAGTGAGGGATCTAAAACAGAACCCATGGCAAAATATTTGGATTTCAAAATTAAGAAAGTATGACTGGGAGAGAATTAAATACTTAAGGACTCCTGGTATTCTTTGGAATTTGTCACACCTAATTTATTTAATAGAAACTTGATTTTTGTTAACACAGATATTATTGATTTATACACAGTTATACCCTGTGACATAGGTATGAGCTGGTTCAAGGAAGCTCTTGTTTCAAAGGGTAACCTCTCTAGCAATGACGTTAGGGTTTGCCTTGAGTTAATAGAGGTAGTGCTTAAAAATAACTATATGTTTTTTGAGGGGGAACTCTTTCACCAGAAGAGAGGTGTGGCGGCGGGGGCATGTTGTGCCTCCATGTATGCTAGCATGGTATTATCTATTTGGGAACAAAAATTCATTTTTGATTCAGAATATGAATCGTGTTGGACTTTATATCAAAGATACCTGGATGATATTTGTTTATTTTGGGTGGACACTGAAGAAAAGTTAGGAGAGTTTATTAATTACATCCAAAATACTACAGAATTTTTGAAGTTCACTTACAGTTATAACAGAGCAAGGATGGATTATCTAGATATTACAATTCATAAATTAGATGATAGATTTAAATTGACTGTGCATAGAAAGAAAACATTTTCTAATTCTGTTTTGCACTTTACCAGTGCACATCCCCTACACCAGAAAAAAAGCATTATTAAGGGGCAGTATGTAAGGGCTAGCAGGATGTCCTCAGAGAATAATGATTTTGAGACTGAATGTAACTTATTAAAGGATATGTTTAGGGAGAGGAGTTACCCACTCAGTTTAATAGAGGAGGTATATAGTAAGGTTAGGAGCAATAGACACTATAGGTTTACCCCCCTTTTAGGAAATGAAAGGATTAACTTACAAAGATGTAGAGTGATTGAACAGATGGATGACCCCAATCAGTTTTTACGGGCTTTTTCAACAGAATATAATTGAAATGCATATGTTATTAGGAGTATAATTGAAGGGGAATGGAACATTTTTTTAAGCCTGACATATCCCATTCACCTGTCAAGACTATTTTCAGGAAGGGACAGAATATTAAGAACTTGTCAGAAAATAAGAAAGGACAGAATAATATGGACAGGAAGACAAAAGGGACATCCAAATGTGGTGGATGTTCCCAATGTCCGTACATAGCTCATACTGAAAAGGTATATATTCTCAACTGTAACAGGTGGATTGAGGGTAAATTATATACTAACTGTAACACAAATGGGATAGTATACCTGGTGCAGTGTAAAATATGTGAAGCATTTTATATTGGGAAGAGTGAAAGAACATTGCAGAAAATAATTTATGAACACTATTGTGCTATAAGGGCTATGAATGAGAACAGTGCAATATTTATACACACTCAGAGTTGTGAACAAGCTAAATTTATATTTTTTGTGTAAGAACACATCCCTAAAGATTTGAGCGGAGGACATTGAGAGACAACAACTGAATTTAAGAAATTATATTGGCAAATCATTTTAGAATCTTATAAGTCTCCTGGGCTTAATGAAAATATTTCAATAGCCCCTGTGTTAAAATTGAGGAATGTCAAATTATGTTAAATATTTTAGTATTTTATTAATACATATTGGCTCTGTGGGATGTTTATACTACAAAGACTGGTTTTGCAACTATGTGATCAAAAGGGGATTATATTTTGTGTTAGTCCACTAGAGTAAACTCTTATATTCATTGTAGTTTTTATAATAATTAAACATTTAAAAAGTATTTATAGGTTCATAGGTAGGTACTAGGCTATCTGCCCAAGGGCATTTATAAGCCTTGCCAGAGTGTGTTGGCTTTCACTGCCCCATTGATTAATTAACTGATTCTCTGTCAAACAGAGCCAATGAAGTGATCCCAGGGGTGTATTTTCTGTTACCCATCTACTCGTCACGGTTTCTCTTGAAGAATGTTAGTGAGGGGGCTCTGCCTGATGTAGTTTGGAATTTTGTTCCAAAGCATGGGGAGTCTCTGTGACAGAAATCTATCCCTCCAGCATGTTCTATTTATTGTTGTTTTAATTGATTAATTTGTCTTAGTCACAGCCTTGGTATCAAGAGTTTGATCCTCACTCAGTGAGTTTTGGTGTTCTTCCTCACATCTGATTTCATGTCTTCAAGGCACATTGGTTTCCTACCAGCTTCCCAACATATGCTAACTAGACATGTAGAACATTTTTAATTGTTTTGAGTGCGCATGGTTTTAAATCATCTTTGATATATTCTTTATTCTAATCAATTTATACTTGGGAATAGTTGTTTTATAAAATGGATTATTAGTTTTAAGAATGATGTACTGTTTAATGGATTAATTGGTTTTAGATTTTTATTGTTGGTTGTGAAATGTATGGGGATATAAATTGCTACTATTTGTTTAGTAGGTGTAGTTGATGAAGTCTGTGATGTATACAACAAAAATGCAGTGATTTAAGTTAATGCGTTTATGTACGATTGCCTTATTAAAGTTTTCGGTCAGAACGATTTAGTGGCTGATTCCTTCCCGGAGTGCTTCTTTGTGCTTTACATTTTTGGTTTGGCTTTGAGCCCTTGTCCGTATATTTATTATTGGTTTGTGTCTTAAGTAATGCTGAACTCATTCTCTCATTGCCTCAGAATAAACAATAACTATCAATCCTTTAAAACAATCCTTAAACAACACCAAAGATAGTCATGGCTCTGGCCTGTGCACCTGGCTAAATCACTCTTGGACAAGTTACAATGCCCTATCCTGTACTCTGTTCTGACATTGTGGCAGGCCTCTCAACTGTCCCTATTTTCTCGGGATAACCCCTGATGTTTCTCAACTTTTTTGTATTATTCCTCCTAAAATTGGAAATAATTTTTGGAATTCTAAGATAACAGTACCAACATTTAAAATGTGTTCCTAATTTGTGGCCTTTTTTCTTAGTTATATTTTATTTTATTCCAAATTCTATTGGTAAAAGTTGAGAGTTCTGCGCAGTACTGCCTACAATTACTTCTCTAGACATCTTTGAATATTGTTGCCAAAATGCTATCTACAATCCAATTATTTCATTACAAATCTTACACTGCTTTAGACAAAATATAATGTTCTGTGTATGACAGAAGAATGTCAAAGAAGCTGAAAAGTAAAGTGTACAAGACAGTGGTGCGACCAGTACTACTGTATGGTACAGAAACCTGGGCAGTGAAGGCAGAGCAGATGAGAAAGACAGAGGTAAAGGAAATGAAGTGCCTGAGATGGGTGCTAGGATGCCCCCTGCGGGACAGACAAAGTAAGGAGGACAAGAGACCAGAAGCCAAAGTAGATCCTATTGCAGAATAAAATCAAAGAGAACAGATTACAATGGGTGGGGCACATATGCAGGAAAGCAGAAGACAATCTGGTGAAGAAGATTTGGGACAGACAGGAAGAAGGTAAGAGGAAATGAGGACGTCCAGCAAAGAGGTGGATGGATTGTGTAAAAGAAGATCTGTGACAGTCAGGAATGAGTGTTGAAGAAGGCAGGAGTGTGGCATTGAATAGAAACCCCTAGCCACAACTATGTTTGTGATAGTAAAGACATACATTATTACTTGCCTACACATAATTAGCCTTATTTTCTCAATATATAAATGATACAGTTTACTAACAAAATTCTGAAACTCACTCGGTCGAGTAATGACTTACTCAAAAAAAAAACAGTGAAAATAAAAAGATCAGCTACACAAAATAAAGAAAACAGTAATGCCAACATGTTGATATTTGACATTGTCAACATTACACAACTTATCTTGCCTTCCAATGACTTCCAACTAATGTTTTGTGGGGGTAAGCCCCCCTGCATCCCCCATGTGGGGGAGGGCTGCACACCCCACGCCCCCTGCAACTGACATATAAAAACTCCAAGATCACACTCAGTGAGGAAAAAGGTACATTTCCCGATCCCCACTGTAGTGCGATCTCTAAGCAGAATATTGACCTCACAACAGTAAATGCACACTGGCGTTCACTGTTGTTAAGTCAAACATATTCAGTTTGGTGTTATATGAACTGGAAAACAGCCATTTGACCATCCCAGTTCGAGTGACTGCTGTCCAAAATTTTTATAGTAAACCAGATGATAGGAATGTGTATCTCATTACATTATGTGTTACATCAGTTGCTAAACACATAGCTAAATGCCATGTTTCATCAATTGCATCTATTTGTTTAATTACTTATATATATATATATATATATATATATATATATATATATATATATATATATGCTTCATCAGTGCTCTACTTTTAACTAAATTCTGTGTTTAAAGCACTTGTAGAGCATGGGTCTTTGTGCACCTGTATACTCAGGAATATCAATTGTATCATATGGAATTTTCATATTTTGTGGAGCTTTTTTTCTGATAAGTGCTGGAAATGAGTTCTGTGCACAGACTGACTATCCCAGTTATCAAATGCAAAATGAAAATAAATAGAATACATGGTGAGACATCCCTCTGCAAGGAAATTAAAAGTGATGATGATATTTGTACTCTTCGAAAGACTAGTTGTCATTCTTTCTTTTTACATCTGATAAATGTTTGCAAATGCACTCCTTCAGCCTTCTATTATATTTCCTAACATAAAACACTGTGCATTTTCTGCATATCACTATATAAATAATATCACTAGAGTAACAATCTGTAAAATAATAATTCAGTTTTGTTCTATGACCAGTAACTGGATGTATAAAATATTTTCTCTTTGTAGATATACTTGCAAAAGCTCAATTTCATGCAGAGATACTGAATCCAACTATCCCTAAATTAGTTAGCCATTCTGCAGGAAGTTTTTTTCACAAATGAATAACTGGTGCCAAAATCATGGACTGAACCTAAATGCCAAAAATGCATTATTGTATTGTTTGGGAAATCATCTACATAAGGGAACTATCACATTGACAACATAACCGTAAGAGATGACCCAGTTGTTCAGGATTTGGGAATTTATGTGGACAGTGACTTAACTTTTGACCAACATGTGTCCATTGTTGTAAGCAAGTCCTTCTATATTGTACAGATTATAAACAAAAGGATTGTGTCTAGATCTAGGGATGTCATTGCCCCCCCTTTACTCAGCTCTTATTAGGCCAGCCATTGAGTTTAATGACCCCTTTGGCATGTATCTGTCTAGATGCCTGCAACAACTGGAATGCCCAAAGAGATATCTTACTAAATGGATACAAAGCCTAAACAACACATCCTACATGGACCAACTCAAAGCTCTGTCACTACACTTGATATCTTCAGACTGCTAAGAGGTGACTTGTGTCTGCCATACCAGGCATCCTCTGACTCAGTACTGATGGAATTAATGAACATCAGTGAGTCAAGTGGCTTTAGAAATATTCTGTCCAGGGATCTAACCCTCTTCTACAGTATCAGCAGAATGACCTGGAGGGACAGGTATATCTTGTAGAGGACACCACTGCTTTGGAACTGACTCCCCATCTACATAAAAAAAATTCATCCCTGTTTACATTCAAATGCAACTTGGATCTATGGATGGGAAACAAAAAAAAATACAGCAGAACTACCCCTGTACTACTAACAGACAAAGGCAGCTCCTAAGTGCTTTTTCCCATGCATGGATCACTTTAAATTGACTATGGTATGATCCCAGTAATTTGCATTTAGGGGTAATATACAATTATCGACCATGGGATGGGTAAGGCCAATCTTCAAGTGAATGGTATAAGTTAATTCGAACACAAAAATAGGGAAACTGGCTGGGCCTAAAATGGCTTGCAAGGGCAGCTAGCCTAGTACTTGCCTATGAACCTATATGTCAATTGTCTCTAACTTCTATGTCTCACAGCCTTAATCTGCTTTCTCAGGTGAGGCTATATGAAATGTAAGTTGAATGAAAGTATACAGTTGATAATACAGACTTGTAAGTTAGAAAATGGACCTGTTTATTTCTTTTTTTTTTCTGATAAGGGACATTATAAAAATAAAAAAGTCAGAAGGCAGGATAAGTCTATGAAATGTATATTAACATATAATAGGCATAGTGGACCTTTGCAAGAAATAATTCAAAAACACTGGCACTTTTTGAGGGATACTGATGGCATGAAGGGATATATAACACATCAACCTTTGTCTGCTTTTAAGAGATCTAGCTTAAACACAAAGGTGTTGTTATAAAAAGCAAATTTATAGTTAGCAGACGTAGTCAGAGACAAGGGACATATCCCTGCATGAAATATATTTTGGTAAGTATATCTACAAAGAAAATATTTTATACAGCCAGTGACAGGTTATGGAACAAAACTAAGTTATTCTGTAGAATGTGATTCTGGGAATATTATTTATTTAACAATATGTAGAAAGTGTATGATGTTTTATGTAGGAAACTCTAATAGAAGGCCTAATTGAAGGCTAAAAGAATGCATTTGTAAGCATTTATCAGATACAATATATAAATTTATCACTAATGCTTTATTTAAGCATGTAGAAGAAAATGATAAATTGCATTTTTCATCTTTGCTGTTTTACAATTTGTTTATGGAAATCGAAGAAGAGGGGGTAAAGACAAACCCCAGGATTCAGCAAGCTCTGCATGGCATGCAGGAATAGTGCAGGAGCTGCTGGAGTCAATATGGTTGCCATGCAATCCAGAAATAAGCTCCCGGGACGTGCATGAGTGCTCCTGCACTATTCCTGCACAGACACAGCTCCTGTATGCAAATTACCCCATTTGCAGGTGAAAACCATGCAAATGAGGTGAATTTGTGATCCAGGAAGCTGGCAGCTGGCCGTGCAGGACTAGTGTAGTCTGCATAAATGTAATCGGTTAGTAACTGTGTACATTTCTGCAAACTACAAAACGGAACCATGATAGCTTCAAATAAAGGGTGTATATAATGCAGAAAGCAGGCCAATGGCCAAATATATGGCCATTGGCATGGAAAACAGTTGTAAAAATAAAAAAAAAAATAACTTTTAATTTTTTAGCGGATTTTGGCTGTTTTAAGTGTAGGGCAGTGGCAGGCAAATGGGATCGGGCTGAAAAAAAAAAACCTTGAAATAAGCATTCTATCCAAAATCACAACTTTGCCATTATATTCAATGGCAGGCAGAAGACAACATGACCAGTGTATAGTGGTTGCTAAAGGGGAAGGCTCAGTGTTACACTTGTAACTAGGCATTAGCAGGCAATCCTATACATACTGTAAGCTTACTGGAGCCCTGTGGCTCGGGTTTGCCCTTAGCTTAGCAGAGCTAAGCAAGGAGGAGTGTCTGAATGTGCCAAGCACTCTTTACATTGTCTAAACAGGTGAGCACGCCGCGCATTATGTTTTAAAGGAAAAAAAAGTAAACCAGGGAATAGCCGCTCCATGCACATCTGAGCACTGTGTTTGCGTGGTGCACCCCTGGGCTTAAACAGGAAGGCAATGGGAAGGGAAAACATCAGTAGGAAGGTAAATAAGGAGAGCTAGCATAGCTGTCAGGTGAAATGTATCAGAATCAGCCAATTACACAGGCAGCAGCCCAGCCCAGCAAACTACTATAAACTATGCAAACACCTTTCCCTCTGTTTTTTCCCCACAAACTCTGCACCACAAGCGGTGAAATTTTACCAAACAACAGCAACAAAATAATAGGGGCTGCAGCAGCTATCATACATCAGCATGTGGAAGAGGCTGAGGGTGATGAGGATGAGACTGCTGATGACCAGCCCACAGTGAGGAGAAGGAGAAGAGTGTACAGACCCAGGGTAACCTACCAGGGGCTACATAAGCTGGAGATAGTGGAGTGCTATAGGGTAGACAGGGACCTCCTACAGCAAATTGTTGAGCTGTGCCGGCCACATCTCACACACACAACCAAGAGTAGGGAACCCATCCCAGTGGATACCAAGGTATGTGTAGGCCTAAGAATACTAGCCACAGATACCTCCCAAAGGCCAACTGGGGATATCATGGGGATCTCACAGGCATCAGCATCCAGGGTACTCCACCCATTCCTGGGTGCCATGTCAGCGCATGCCGGTGAGCACTTATATTTCCACATCAGCCATGAGGCATTGACCAGCAATATGCGTCTCTTCCATCAAATAGATTACCCTGAGGTAATGGGTGCTATAGACTGCATGCACATATGCATCAAAGGTCCACCTAGTGAGCGGGGTAGGGTCTACATCAACCGCAAGGGCTTCCCCCTCCATCAACTGCCAGGTCATGTGCAATGCCCAGGACATTAAAATGAATGTGTGTGTGCTGGCTGCACTGGAAGCTATCACGACTCCCACATCTGGCATATGATGCAGCTGTACCAGAGATTTGCCAACAGGGACATCCCTTCCGGCAACCTAGTGGGGGATGCTGGTTATGCACTGGAGCCATGACACCCATCAGAAATGCACACACACATGAACAAGAACTCCATAATGAGGCACACACACAGACCAGAATCATAACAGAGCATATGTTTGGGATGCTCAAGTCACAGTTCCAGTGCCTGGACACATCTGGTAGAGCCTTGCAGTACTCACCAGCTACATGTACCCAAATTGTCATTGTATGTGCCATGCTACACAATATGATCCTGCCACACAACCCCCCCACCATTGCTAAGGCCTGCACAGGCACAGAGCGACTCAGAGGATGAACAACCTGAGCCTGTCCCAGTAGGCAGAACATGACATGCCCAGTATACCCAGGCCATGTTAAAGAGGCAACGCATAGCACATACACTGACATGGTAGGAACCCAGGGAATGACACCTCTCTCTGCCTTGCACATACAGTAAAAGGGATGCCAAACATGACACTACTTGTGCTTAACCATGTATAGGGAGTGTACTATGTGCATCTGACATAGTTAGCCCTCAGGCACCATCCTCAATACTGGCACAGCCACAAGGTAAGTCATTCTCCCTATCAATTGCCAAATGGAGTAGTATGTTTTGCTACTTGTATCTATGGTATGGATGTGAGCATGCAAGGGAATTAGGTGGGTGAATGGGATGCCAGCAGATAGTAGACACCGATAGTGGCAGCATGAGATCTGTAACAAATACTGGTGTCACCATAATAGCCTGTGCTAGACAAGGTGACAAAACTCACTGCAGGAAATGTGGTGGGCCATATGTGTGTCTATAGGACACACACATGCAAGTCAGGGAGGCTCCCATACCCAACAACAGTCTCAGCCAGCAGGACAGGCATAGACAAACACAAACAAAGGCTGTGCTAAGGCCTCTGATTGATGGCTATGGAGAACATCCCCCCTCCAGACCTACACAGACAGATTACAGCAGGTCAGGCAGTGGGATGTCAGTTCTGAAGGATAAGAAGTTTGAAAATGAAATATAGGTCAATCAAACCTAAGACCTGTAGTACACTGATATGCCTCTAGTCAGCATGATAGGTTAGAATACAGAATGAAATGGAGTACCTGAAATACCAGTGCAGTCATAGCAAATGTGTACAAGTGTCAGGTGTGCCACCCCAGTCCTATGTAGAAATGTAGTAACATGTATGTGTAGGTATAATAACAGTGGAGCCAAAGTAGCAGGATAGATTGTAACATGTGCACAATACACAGGGCTGTGTGTTAGGTTGGTGTGTGTTGTATATTGTGTGAGAGTGGTCAGTATGTAGGCATGGTGAGGTTTGTCCTGGTGGCCATTGGCCAGTACTGCTGATGACAGGGCCACGTTCTCACAACAGCAGTGCCAAAACAAATGCATCCCAGCAAAACACATTCCAGCAGTAAGCCATAGTAAATGTTTGGAAGTAATATGTGTCACCATCTGAAAGATAGACGTGTCATGAAAGTGGGCCCAGACATACAAACTGTACACTGGGGGAAGTAGCCCAGATAGACAGTGTATAATGTTACTGTCAAATGGACACACCTTTGGAATTGTACATACAGGTTAGCAGCACATTGGTTGGGCTTGTAGTAGGGAATACCGATGTTGTCTGGCCAAACATTGGCAGACCACAAAGGTCACATGTATGAAGTATTGAGAAACAGCTGATGTCCCTGCACAAGCCAGCATAAGTGGAATGCCCCATGCATATCTGTGAATCAGATGCAAGTAGTGTCCATAGCACACATGTACCCAGCTCACCCCACCACCATCACCCACAGGTACCTCTCTGGTCTTATTCCTGCTGTTGGGAATGAGTATAATATGACCCCCACCTCTGTATGGCAATAGCCAAAGAATGCAGCATGCAGAACAGGTGTCCCATGCAGGTGTGTCCCTAGCTGTAAGCAGCACCCTGCCAGCATCCACACCACTGGATCAATAATGACAGAAAGTATTGGCATTAACACCTTGCACACCTACCCTGTCGCCCCTGTGTAAAACAGTACATATGTCTGAATATCTCTGCTAACACCAAGACCATGTAGCAGAAGCAGTACAGACACAATTACCTACAGTAACCCACTATCCTTTGCTCATTTTGACCCCACATTGTCAACCAGTCTTCAGATATCCCACAGAAACAGGTTGCTAGCTGCAGGTGTAGAACACAAAAGCCTGCACTGGAGAACAACCTATCTGGAATTGATTCACACATTCAGTACAGAAGGTCGTACTGGGCATGCTCCCACACTTAGAGAAATGAAGGTCATATCTGACAACAAAATACTGAAAGGTCATACTGAGCATACTGACACACTTACAGAAATGAAGCACATGTCTGTCAACAACAGTGGACCATACATATCTGGTAGTCACAGATGTTTATGCACACACTCCTCAGTACACACCAGTCATGCTTTGCACACACTGGATAGGAATACACACATATATCCAAGGACAACACACTATAATAGGCCAAAATTACACATACATAGATGTGTGGAAGAGAGTGACAGACAGTGACAAAGAGCCTCCCATCATGAGGCCTGTCCCACCCAGCACACATCCAATTGGCTAAAACCACATGATGCACAAATGTCAATCACTGTAAACATTTACCCCTGGTATCCCTCAGCACTATAGTGTCTGTGGTGTTTGTGCTAACTGTGTAACATGACTGTACAAGTCAGTAGTCAGCTAGCAGTTGCATACATGTACCTGTGTAATATAAACCTGTGTGTGCCTGAGTGTTGTGTGTCTGCTTCTAGATGAATGAGTTATGTCCCATGCACACACACTGCACTCCCCATTGCCCTACTATGGCAAGCCTGCTGATGTTTTCACCTTAAAATACACCTTTGGGGAAGGAGTAGCCCAATAATTTCTGTGGTGCATTCTATAATTGTGTAATGCTGTAGTGTGATGTACTAGTTAGGTAGGAGTTCTATTCCCAGACATAGCAACTGTAGAACTTTGTGTGTCTGCTTATCTGTGTAGGGATCAATGCTTTTGAGGCCATTCACAGTCACTACAACTTCCATTGCCCTACTTTGGCAAGCCTGCTGATGTAATTCACTTTAAAATACACCTTTGAGAAAGGAGTAACCCAGTAATCTCCATGGTGAGTCCTATAACTGCATAATGCTGTGCTGTAGTGTGATATACTAGTTAGGTAGGAGTTCTATTCCCAGACATGGCAACTGTAGAACTTTGTGTGTCTGCTTATCTGTGTAGGGATCAATGCTTTTGAGGTCATTCACAGTCACTACAACTTCCATTGCCCTACTTAGGCAAGCCTGCTGATGTCATTCACTTTTAAATACACATTTGGGGAAGGAGTAGCTCAGTAAGCTCCTTGGCATATGCTATAACTGTGTAATGCTGTAGTGCGATATACTAGTTAGGTAGGAGTTCTATTCCCAGACACAGCAACTGTGAAACTCTGTGTGTGTGTGTGTGTGTAGGGATCAATGTTTTTGTGGCCATTCACAGTCACTAGGCACACCTAAAAATGGAGAACATTGATATCTGTGCAGTAACAGAGACCTGATCCAAGGCTCCAGGGAGCATCCCCTGCAATACCAGGTACAGCTTTTACCACACCTGTCGGCCACCAAACCAGGACCAAAACAGTAAAGGTGGTGGAGTGTCCATATGTCCATATTCACCAAGGATATTCACACCACAAGGCTACTTTCCCAACAGAATGTGTCTGAAATACCCCCGGTGCAACTAACATTAGATCAGACTGCAATCCATATTGTATAGCTTGCTACAGATCTCCCACCATGCCCCAAGATTCCCACTACAGCTTTTGAAACATACTGGGAAATATTATGATACAACCAAACACCCTAATACTGGGTAACTTACACTACCCTACCATTAACTGGGAAAAATACATGTGTACCAACACGTGTGCCCAGCGGTTCTTGGAAGTTATACTTCCCAATGCCCTGGATCAAGTAACCCATAGCCCCACCAGGGGCTCAAATATCCTAGACCTGGTCATTATAAATAGGAAATCAATGCTCCACACCTATGGTCATCCCATCGGTGGTCAGGTCTTCCCATGAGCTAATCACCTTTAACATCCACATCCCTCCCCCATTCCCCAGTAAGGAAACCTACATAACACACATCTCCAAAGCCAATGTCATGCTATACATGTCAGACATGACTAACGTCATGACACCCATGCAGATGGGAACTGATGGATGACTGCTGAATCCTACATGAAGGCACTGTATGAGCACATCCACTCATGCATAAATTGTGCCATCCAATATAGAACCAAGATCCTCCCCACCAAGAAAAGGAAGCCAATGTGATAGCCCCCCTGCCATAAACATACTGTACAAAAAAAGGAAAAAAAACTGTTGCAGAAACGGGGAAATTTCCAGGATGTAAAATACTTCCTTACCGGCCACAGTAAGAAGCTAAGATCCCTCATAACATCCACCAAAGCTATTTAACAACATAATATAGCCAAAGATGCCAAACACAACTGGAAGCCATTCCATAGCTATCTCAGGAATCTAAATGGCAATGCTCAGATCTGCTCGAAGCTACAACAGGATGGTATTAAATATACTGCTCCCAAGGATATTGTCAATATCCTGGCAGATCAATTCAGTGCCAGGTGCACCCCCCTCCCACCCCAGAAAGGGCCCATCTCAACACTGAAAGATTGCCAGATTCCAGTAATAACAGCCACATAGGTAAAAACCACACTCTCCAGAGCTAAGACAAGAGCAGCCATGGGAGCAGACAACATCCCAGGTTGTGTACTACATGAGCTACAAAATGAACTGGCACATCAACTATGTGCCATGTCTAATAACAGCCACACCTCAGGCTTTGTGCCCACTGTGTTGCACACAGCTACAGTTATCCCAGTCCACAAGGGGGGATCCACCTTGGATCCTGGGAACTACAGCCCCAGCAGTATGACATGCCTGATCTGCAAGGCCATGGAATGTATTATCATGGAAATTAAAACAAAGACATTGGCAACCTGCAAACACTGGACCCCAACCAGGTTGGGTTTGTGAAGGGCCGATCATGTCACCTCAACCTGATTGACAACTGTGACTTCATCTCCAGAGCTGTGGATGAGGGTAATGTGGTTCAAACAGCCTATCCAGAGCTCACCAAGGCATTTGACACCATCCCCCTATCTCTAATCATAGATAAATGTTTCAAGCTGGCCATTAATCCCTATGTCACCTGATGGGCTGCCAACTGCTGGAATGACAGAACCCACACTGTAAATGTAGGTGACACCAACCCCAGCCCCAGACAAGTGACAGTTGGAGTACCTTAGGGTTCAGTCCTGGCACTGCCCTTGTTTGGCATCTACTGCTTTGAAGTACAGTCCAGCAGTAAGGGACTCTGGCAAACAAAGGTTGTAGAAGACTGCACACTGGGAGCCAATATTGAATCCCCACATGATGTGGGTATTCTACAGAAGGGCCTTACAGAAAGACATGCTTGGTGCCTGAGCTATGGCCTCAAGATCAATGCCAAGAAATGTATAGTTATCCCCTTTGGGAAGGGACATGTATTTGTGAAGCACCACATAGGTGGCAGTACACTAAACATCTAAAGTGTGATAAGAAACTTAGGGACACAGGTGGACAGTGGTCTCACCTTTGATAAACACATTGCTACAACAGTCAGGAAATCCATCTATGTGGCACACCTCATAACTAAGGGCCTTACATCCAGGAAAAAGGAGGCCATTGTCCCACTGTAGTCATCTCTCAGTAGACCCAGTACAGACTACAATGGCCTGTTATGTATGTACCTCACAAGACATCTGCAACAACTAGAAAGGCTGCAGATATACCTCCCTAAAAGAATCACAGGCCTAAACTAGATGCCCTATGCTGACCGTCTGAAAATCATCCAGCTATACTCTTGTCACATATTGTGTTCTCAGAGGTGATCTGTACTTAACATACCATGCCATGTCAAACCCACAGCTGTTGGACATGCTACACTTAAAGAATTGCAAACCCTCACAGCCACATGCTCCAGGGATCCAAATCTTGCCATCACAATGAACAATACATGCTGGAGGGATGTGTTCCTGACCCAGAGACTCCCTAGACTCTGGAATAGACTGCTCATACATGTCAAGCAGAGTTCCTCTTTGGGCCTCTTCAAAAGGAACCTGGGCGATTGGATGGGAGATAGGAAATTGATTCCGGGGATCATGTCAGTTTCCCTGGTAGACAGGGTTCCAGGGAAGTAAATATTGTGGGAAGACATAGCCAGGGAATTGTCATGTCTAGGCATGCATAAGCCCTAGGGCTGATAGCCTAGTACCAACCTATGAACCTATGACCTACACTTTCTATTGCTCAACCTTGGCAAGGCTGCTGATGTCATTCACTTTGAATTACATCTTTGGGGAAGGAGTACCCTAGTAATCTCTGTGGAGCATGCTATAACTGTGTAATGTTGAATGTGATGTACTAGTTAGGTAGGAGTTCTAATCCCAGACATGGCAAGTGCAAAGTTTGTCTGTGTAGGGATCAATGCTTTTATGGCCATTCACAGTCACTACATCTTCCATTGCCCTACTTTGGCAAGCCTGCTGATGTCATTCACTATGAAATACATCTTTGGGGAAAAAATAGCCCAGTAAGCTCTGTGGCTTGTGCTATAACAGCGTAATGCTGAAATGTGATGTACTAGGTAGGTAGGAGTTCTAATCCCAGATGTGGTAAGTGTAAATATGTGTTTGTGTGTGTGTTTGTGTAGAGAACAAATGCTTTTGAGGCCATTCACAGTCACTACAACTTCCAATGCCCTACTTTGGCAAGCCTGCTGATGTCATTCACTTTGAAATACACCTTTGGGGAAGGAGTAGCCTCCTAATCTCCATGGTGAGTGCTCTAACTGCATAATGCTGTAGTGTGATGTACTAGTTAGTTAGGAGTTCTAATCCCAGACTTGGTGTGTGTGTGTGTGTGTGTGTGTGTGTGTGTGTGTGTGTGTGTGTGTGTGTGTGTGTGTTTGTCATACGTATCCTGCATGGAGGTAGCTGTGAGTGTGTAACAACAGGACTCATTGTGGAGCGGGTTTTGCAAATTTCTTATATGGTGGGCCTATTATATTTCACAATGTCCACCTTACAAGGATAACATATGTCAAACAGCAGAGAGGCTGGGGTAGACAATCCATACCCCTACATGTGACATCATGGCTTGGCAAACAATATAGGCAACCCTTGTATTACCCAGAGAAGACTCTCCACCCATGTCTCATACACAAACACACTTGGCTAGGCCACAACCACTATGTTGGTAGTTCCCTGTATATTGCCCACAGCAAGTAACCATGGTGTGATTGCAATGGACTACAGAAGACATGGCACCCTGTCCCATCCCTACAATAGGCAATTCATTGCATACAGTGCTCCTTTGCTATGTTTTCCACTGGACGCCCTCAACAACTGTAGTGCCAGCAAATGTAACCCACAAACGACATACCATGCCTTATACACATGCCCTGTATGGACAGATTCCACTAAAACCAGGGCATACCTGTATCATGCTGTCAGTGTAGCTGCAGGGTCAACATGGTGTCCATTGCCAGTTCTCACCACATGAGGTCAGGAATGGGACATCTGATGATAACAATCTGTCTACACAACATGCCTCAGACACCCCAGGTACACTTTCACATGTCACAGAACATGCATGTGGGATGTGCGCACATCCCAGACACCATCAATGTTACGGAATATAGAACACATACATGGCAAGCATTGCACGGCACTGGTCACTCACAATAGCAACCCAGATGACTGGATGGTGAATACAATACCCACCTGTGTGGGCCAATCCAGACACTACACCTCTGAGCCACACTGCAGACCATTGTCATGTGGCCTGATGCCAAGGTATACTCTTTACCTAGCCTTGTGCAGCCTTCTGGCACAGTCAACCACTACACACCTGTGAAGCAATGCACCCATGCATGTCAGTACTGGCAAACCTATGTGTGTGTGTGTGTGTGTGTGTGTGTGTGTGTGTGTGTGTGTGTGTGTGTGTGTGTGTGTGTGTGCGTGTGTGGAGTATAATGATTTGGATGTCATTCACACTCACTACACCTCCCATTGGCCTACTGAAGCATGCCTTCTGATGTCAGACACCTTGACATACTCTTTGCCCATATATCATCCTGATAACCCCTGTGGTGCATGTGATACCTGCATATTACTGTATTGTGGCAAACTAGCTAGTTAGGAAGTCTAATCCTGACCCTGCCAACTATAATAATGTGTGTGTGTGTCCCCGAGAGAGAGAGTGTGGCTGTGTTGACCTTGACACCTGTTCATGTGGACAGGCATGTGTACTACACTTACCTTATCCCTCCTTTATCACTGTTGCTGATGTCACTCACCATCGAATATACCTTTGGACAGCTCCTCAACATGTAAGCTCTGTGGTGCATGCAATAACTGCATAGACATGTGATAGCAATAGTCAGGCAGGGGTTTGAAACCCCGTACTGGTATGTGTGTGGCACAAACATGCTTAGGTTTTACTCTCCCACCCCCTGCTTGTCTTACTTTGTCTCTGTCTGTCTCTCTCACTCCCTCTCTGGTGGATGTGGAGAAGTACATGTGCTTTGCTTAGGCAGCAGCTTGTGTTTTGTAAGTGATGCTTATGATCAGCTGATGTCCTCTGCATGAATTGCAGTCCCCCACTAGCTGATTGCATGTGGAACAGCTGTGGTAACATTCCCATATCCAATTGCATGAAAACACACTCCTATAATTAGGAACATCATGTGGGTGTTGGCCCTTTTCATTCACTGTGAGCAGGACTTCATGTCGGTGTTTGGCAAACAGCATCACAGATGGTAGTGAGATATACCTCTAACAACATACACTGTGGAGACAGGCCAACAAACAGGAGGGGGATGTTCCAGACATGACTACAGAATGTAAGTGTTGCTCTTCTGCATTTGGAGTGATGTTGGTTTAACAGGGTCTGTGTGGATATGGCTAGTCTGCATGATTTAATACCTGTCATGACAGTGTTATATGTTTGTGGAAACTCCCACATGTAGGGTTATCTGCAGATTGGACAGTGTTTGGAGTCTTATGTTTCTTGTGTTACTCACAGATCACCTATCTTAGAACTGCAGAAGCATAGTCTGAGGATTACAGTCAGTACATGGTGACAGCCATGAGAGTTACTGACTTCATATCCCTCAAAGGACATATGTCACAACAAATCCTGTTACAACAGTAAATGTATGAGGTTATCACAGCAACATGTCAATATTGGCCCAGTGTTTGTGCTTTCAGCCACAAGTCTGTTAACTTTTGTACACATGTCATGCAGTAAGAGGTGCATATGTTTTGTACACCATTATTTATTGACAACATACCTGATAACAAGTCAGCCAGATATAAGACTGCTAGATATGTTATGTATAAAAGGGGTTATATTTGAGGACATAACCTGGGAATTCTGTGGTTGTGTGTACAGTAGTGAGGTCTGTGTACTTATGGTGATTATTGACAGTATGTGTATTACGATTAAGTACCTTGGCCTGTGTACAGACTGTGGTAGATGTCATTGTTCTTGGTCCTGTTCTATCTTATGCTACATGCTGCTCCAGTATATGGTACCCTATCAGCTTACATGTTTGTAGGACCAAACACACACATGTCCCATACCACAGACAGGCATCAGACCACACTGTGTTGTGGCCTAGTATATGTAGGATTAGTGTGTGAGTGGCACATATGAGGATGGCGCTGATCAGACAGTGCATATACTGTAATATTAAGCTTGCTTACCATATGTGGCAGTGGCTGTGTTCACATTGGTTGTGGTTATGCACTTTCACACAGGTGTCTGATACTCTGTGCTGTGACATGCCTGTAGAGCCTGCTATATTTGCAGGTACATGTGTATTCCCCCATAAGAAATGTAGGGCAGTGTTGTGGCAGTCTGCCTGTAGTTTGCACAGTGCTTTGTTACATGCCTAGCAGCTTAGTGTAATTACCCAGTGTGATGTTATGTCCAGATATTTGCCAGATGTTCTGCTGCTGGGTCACCATAACTGTCATGTATTTCTGACAAAGCAGTAGGATGCTGTACAGATGTATGTCACTAACTAGTGGGTAGTATGTGGCCATGTGCCCTCTGCACCTACATGCCTAACAGCTTAGTGTAATTACCCAGTGTGATGTTATGTCCAGATATTTGCCAGATGCACTACTGCAGGGCCACCATAACTGTCATGTATTTCTGACAAAGCAGTGGGATGCTGTACAGATGTATGTCACATGTGCCCTCTGCACCACCAGTTATTATGTGTCAGGACAGACAAGAGTGTGTGAACGCATAACCTGTGTGGGCATATGTAGTCCAGTATTTATGTATGGCTGTTAACATCCACATTGTCAGACTTGGTCCACATGTCCCACACTAAGGGATGTCTATACCTCTGGACTGACCAGAGTGTGCCAGACTGTCCACATATATTGGTCATATCTCTGCTGCAGTCCACAGGATCATTACTGTGATATCAGTGGTACTGTACTATGAAGACCTTAGGATGTCTGTCACATCTAACTTCTCTAGTGCACAC